>NC_087071.1:35926498-35947896 GCF_963678635.1 Symsagittifera roscoffensis | reverse complement strand
TTTTTTTGAGTCGTGATTGTGGGCGGCATGTCGGTTATGTTTAGCCATTCTGTAAATTGAGTATGATGGGGTCGTCCAGTCTTTGGATGCTCGTCTTTGTGGTTGTGTGTGATCTATGTACTGCATATTATGGTTTACATTTTATAAATTTATGTTAATTCAATTTTTTAGTTATGATTTTGGTTAATTGTTTTCGCAAAAGCGTTTTAGTTTTAGTTCAGTTATTTTTAAGAGTTACTCACCCTTGAGTACCTCTTGTCAAAAATATAGTGTGGTCACAAAGCGTGGATATGGCACGGTGGGTTAGGCCGGCTATAGAGCATGCTCAGGACGTCCTCTCTGGTGGGTTAGGCCAGGAGTGAGAGTATGATTTCATGCTGGTTTTTTAAGGGGTCCTGTTTTGTGCTAACGTTTTATGTTATATTATTTCTGGTTTTCTTTTGTTTCTTTGGTTGTGTCCTTTTCTCAAATTGTTTTTGGTTTAGGTTTGACTTGCGACTTTTTGGTGTTTTATTATTTCTTTTTTTGACTTGGTAATAGTCTTCAAAAGAATAAATTATCCAGTTTTAAGCTAGTTTAATCTGGTTTGGGTACCGTAGGTGTTCTTTTCTTAGTCATGCTGTTAGTTTGTGGTTTATGGTGTTTAGTTAGCTGCATTGGTTAGTTTGTTCAATGATTTGTTCATATGTATTGTCATTTTGGGGGTGTTGTGTCACTATATGTTGAAGGGGACTTTAAATGTGGCTTGGTATTAAGTTTGGAGGGTTTGTGATTGCTAAGTTTCTAAAATTTCGTGAAACTAATGATAATGGATGATTATGATGTAGATTTGGTAAATGTGGTGCTGTAGGTAATGCATTTGTATTATTGTTTGATTCGTCGTATGTGTTCGGGTTTGTTGATAGTTTTGCATTGTATTCTTTGATTTGTGCATCTAAGAGGATTTTATTTATTGATGATGAAAATATTCCAAAAAATCCTGCAAATAATATGCGTGCTACGCTTGCTTGTCGGTTTACTTGTGTAGGTATTGCGCCTGGGTTATCAATTCCTTTTAGTAATGAGAAAAGATATCCAATAAAAATAAACATAGCGTATGAGATAGTCAACCTTTCTAAGATGTAATATGGCCATCCTAGAAAGGCAAGGATTTCGTTTTTTAAGGTTACGAAGCTAAAATTTTTTATTGGTAATATATCTTGTGGTCTTCATTTTTCGCCGTTTAAGTATATGTAGTCTTTAATATCTTTATAATATCCGCTGTAGTCTTGTGTAAAGATGTCTGAAAATCCTGCGGTTTCTGCAAGTTTTCTTTAATTTTGGTCTATTGATTGTCGTTGTATGGTGTCCATTTGTGTTAGTAGTTCCTGAAATTGTTGTGTACGAATGTGATGTTGTATATCTGATTTAGAATATATTCCTATCGATTGTAGATCGATATTGGGGTTACGAGCAATAGCTCGAATACTTTCGGGTGAAAACTTTTTCAATGGTTGCATTAATGTTGGGTGTGGTGTAAGTAGATAGTATTTTTCTTCGTCAGGGTTTAGTTGTACGGCGTTGTGGCTGTTTTCTGATCCACATGGGACTGCGGTATCCCAAAAATATGTTCTTCGTGAAAGTGTATCGACAAAATGAACTTTATTTTTATAGAATATCGGGATTCGTTTGTAACAACGTTTATCTTCAAAAACTTATAATGGTGATACTTTTTCGGTGCAAGTATAAAACCATAATATTTTTCCTTCATAGTCAAGGAAGTTTGATCTATTTCCGAATAATAAATATCCTGCGTAGGGTATTTTTAGAACTACTAGTGCGAGTGATTGTAAAATCTGGGTTCTTTCTAATTCACATAGTTGATGTAGTGTTTCTAATTCGGACAGTGACAGTTCTTGAAAAATTCTACTAATTGTGCAACCTAATTTCATATCTAAGTGGATGTCTTAGTGTATTGCGCCAAAATACTACTATTAATTAGTGATAATTCTTGTAATCGTGTGCTTTCAGTGTCTTGTGGTTTTACTTTTCCACAAGAGTTTCCTGAGTTTTTAAGAAGATTTACTGGGATGTATGATGTTCCTTCGTTGAGAGGTTGATGTGTTGCATGGGGATTATATTTTAGTTTTCCAGTGGTCATATCGAAACCTTCGTCGTATTGGACAAGTATTTCGGAATATTGTGTTTTGTAGAGCGGATTTTTATATTTACATGCAAATTCTGTTTCATGATAGATTTGAAAACGTGTTATTTTATTTTCTGTTTTGTGAATGTTTCTGATTTAATATTGTGGTGTCTTATTTGACTTGAGTTGACATTGTCAAATGGGATGGATTCAATGAAATATTTTTCATGAAATTTAATCATTCGAGCGTGGATTTTTGCTACTTGAAATGTTGTACAAGTGTCTTCGGGAAACCAAACAATTGTTGCTTGTGTTGGTTGTAGGATCACAATAGCCTTGGTCATTTTTGCTAGGTAGTCTGATTCCTTGATAAATGATAGTGTTATCTTTTAAATCTCGTGTGAGTTGTATTTTTTCGAGTTGTATTTTCCAGTCAAAAAACATTATTTCCTTGGTATCCTTTATTTTTTGAATCTGCTTTGCAGTTGGAAGGACTATTTATTCCAATATGTGATATCCAGTGTTTGTCGTGACTATCATAAGTTAATTGTCCATGTGCGCCGTTGTATGGATATCTTTCGTCTAGTTTAATATGTCCTTGATATCTTTCAACTTCTGCTTGATGTACAGAGTCGGTGAAGACTTGAAAGTTTACTATTTTTCTGTTTGAATTTTTATTTTTTGTCAAGTTTATTCTGAGTAGTTCGTTTTTACAATCTTCGGTAATTAGATGTAAAAGTCTTTCAATATTACTTTGGTAGAATGATTCCTGATCAAGTCGGTTTTAATTTCAATTTTAAACTTGTGAACAATTTACTTTATTTTCGGTAAATGTCGCTGTAAATTTATAGCCTGTGAGTGTTGTTGCTCGGCTTTTTGAGTATAATGTTGCTATAATGTTTGTGGTTTCTATAGCTTGTGGTTCTGATTCGCATTGTGTTACTTGGTGTATAGCATATTTGTTTAGCGTTTTTTGTTCATTTTCTTCACAATCGTAGTGTGTTACTAATAAATACTGAGGTCCTGTGCGAGGAGATTGATTTGTATTTTGTTCGGAAAAAAAGAAAAGGAGGTGTTGAAATGTAAGTACTTTTAAAATATACATGTGTATGATAATCCTGAGTATGAGTTATAAAAGGTAATATATAACCAATTGTGTTTTTGATATATCTGTCGTATTTATGTATAACTTCAGTTGTTATAAATGGGGGAGGTAGTGATTGAGCTGTTATACTTGGTGGGCTTAGGGGAAAAGGTTGTTGAACAATATTATTAAGTCTGACTGTGATTTCAAACTTTAATTGGAGACTATTTTGTTGAAATATTTGAATATTGTGTTCTTGAATATCTTTGTGAATATCTTGTCTATAATGTAATCTATTTAGTGCCCAATTGTGGAGTCGGCTACTTTCTTGATGTTGTCCAAAAAGTGGGGGAAGTACTACGAAAGTATTCCAATCTAACCGTAGAGGGGTATTTGTCGATGACTGTTCTTGGTATCTAGCGTCCAGGTTGGTGGGGGAAATTAAGGGGGAAAGTGTGGGTGATATTTGACTTATAGATGGTGTTGATGGGAGTGAAAGTGTTTCTGGCAGGGATGATAATGTTGTATCAGAAGAAATATCTATTGGTTCATTTACTAAATTTGGTTCACCTTGAGTATATGAGTGTGTTGTCCAATATGGTGGTCGTTCGGTGGTGTCTGGGGAGTTAAAAGTGTTTTCTCGGATTTGCTCTGATGTTGGAGTTGAACCTAGATAGTCTGATGGAATATTTTAAATGCTATGTTGTGAAGCAAGTGTGGGAGTTTCTGGTAGTGTACGGCTTGAAAGTTCTGAGGTAGTTGGTGTTGTTGATTGGGGTATGATAAAATGAACTCTGGGGGTTTGAAAATTTCTATTTCGTCTTGGATGTATAATTTGTCTATTTATTTCAAGTGTATTTTGATTTTGGCTAAAATGTCTTACTCGATTGAGATCTTGTTGTAAGGTGGGATATGAATTTTATGTTGGTTCGCTTAGAGAGGCTTGGCGATTAACTGGTTCTAATGGTTCAAATAATCGTGCTTGTGGTTCTTCAAAAGTGTATGGGTTGTCTTGAAAAGAAATTCGTGTTGATGCTTGGGGATTATTGGTAGTTGTAAGTGTTATTGGACTGTCTTGGGATGTTGTTGGTGGGGGCTGGTTTGGTGTTGGTTGATTAACAATTTTGAAAAGGTATTTGAGTGTTTAATTCTTATGGGGAAAATTTATGTTTATTATAATATTCTTCAATAAAAAGTATCAAAAGAATAGTTGCTAAGGCGAATGTGACTATTGCCCTTTTTATACTTTTGCACATTGTCATGATTAGGGATATTAAAAATGTGAGAAAAATTATGAATAAAAGAAAGATAGATCTTTTCGACTAAAAATGGTTCGTATCATTTAAATAGATTTTGTGTTTTCATACCTGTAGATGTGGTGAAGGATTTGAGAAAGTTAGAAGTATATTTCAAATAGGGAATAGAAAATTTAAAAAAAATTGCAAAAAATTATAGAAAAAATTATTAGGGATTCAAAAATTTCAATAAAAAAAATAGCAAAAACTATAATAGAGTAGAAAATTTTGTAAAAAAATTTTGAAAATTTTTGTTTTAAGTTATCGACTGTTATAGAAAAAGACATTTAAGAAATGATTCGTTTCGTTGAATATTTTTTAAAATTTTTGGGCGAAATTCAAGTGTGGTCGTATTATTTATTGATTTTTCGACAAGTGGCTTGACTTTTGTCAAAAATTGTTGAGGGTTTATTTTTATGGTGTTCGGGAGATCTTCATAGTTTTGTTTTTATTTGTTGGATAATTGGGGGTATCTTTGAAATATTTGTACTTTAGGCCAAAAAATCATGGGTCTTTTTTGCTTTAGGCTAATTTGCCATTTTTGGTTGGAGGGTTTTTTAGGTCTGAATTGGGAAAATATTGTTGATTTTTGCATAATTTGATGAGGAGGGTTGTAATATTGAATATCGGCTAATGAGTTTGTGTTAGAGATAATAAGGTGAAAAATTTGAATGAGTTCTATTGGCTGAATTTGAACTAGAAATTATCGAATTTATTTTCAGCATGTTATTACGGAAACGTGAAAGTTCAAAGTGATTAAAAAGAATATTCACGTTAATCCAAATTAAGGTTGTTTTTGAAATTCAACTTTCTTTAATATTTTAGATTGTGGGATGAATGTCTTGTAGTTTTTTCGTGGTTGACTTCTAGGTCGTGATAATTGTCTATGTTCGGATTTTTATTGTTGATCCTGTGGTAAGATTTTTTCTGTCATTTTTCTATTTTTTCTTTGTTTTTGAGATATTTTTGGTTCTGTTGTGTTTGATATTTGAAGGTTTGCGTTTTGCTGTTGGATTGTTTTTTGATTTTTTATTGATATTAATGTTTTGATTTTGTTCCGTTTGTGGATTGTTTTGAACGATGTGTAAACCTGTGAAAGAATATAATTGAGTTAATTCGCAGAGTGCGTATTCTTTTGGATAATAGGGTAACAGGTTGTTACGGTGTTCAACGATTTCTTTTTTACTGGAGTCAAAAAGTTTGTATGTTACTTCAGTGGGTTTATCAATTATTTGGTAGGGTCCTTTTCGAAGAAGTTGTAATTTTTTGGAAATTCCTTTTTGTGTACTGAAATTAGGTATAAAAACAAATGTTCCAATTTTTAAATCTGTGGCTGGCATGAAGCGTGAAATAATTTGGTTGTTTATATTTTGCCTTTGTAACAATTTCTTTGTTAGTTTTTGGGAGATTTCATTATGTTTTTTATCTCTATTTAAAATCCATTCGGTATGTGTACCGGAAGCTAATTTTAAAATTTGTGGATGATGAAAGTGGTCTTCATCATGTGTTTGGAATGGTCGATTATAACAAATTAAATCTTTATTTGGTTGACAATTTCCTTGTGTATTTTTATGGGCATTTGCTGTAAACATAATTGGTTTTCGTGGCTTTTGATTTAAAACCATTTCGTATGGTGACATTCCTAGAGTTGTTGTCAATTGTGAATTATAGGATAAGGGGAATAATTTTACATCTGCTGACCTTTCAGTAAATCGTGTATCATTTCCATTAATAATAAATCGAAGATATTCTTGTAGTGAACGGTTAATACCTTCGACTAATCCATTTGTCCATGGTGCATGAGATGTACGTGGTTTATGTTTGATATTATATAGGTGGCATAATGTGATGATTTCATTATTGATAAACTCTTTGCCGTTATCTGTGACTAGTATTTCGGGTAGTCCGAATTTAGCTATCCAATGTTCGTAAAGTGAAGTGTTGTGTACGCGTAATAAGCATTACATTGTGGTACTGGGTTGAGTGCTACGTAGTGCGTAAATGCATCATCAATGACCATAATATAAGAATTTCCCTTTGTGAAATTGGTCCTTTTGTGTCAAATGAAATTCTATGATTGAAATATAAACTTTGTCCTTTGAAATCTTGTCTTGGTGCTATTTGTTTTTGATTTGGATAAGATTTATTTAATTGACATATTATGCAATCGTTGCATGATACTTTAATCCAAATTGGTGCATTTGGGAAGCAAAACTTTTGTGTAAAATTTGAATATGTCTTCACTGATCCTGAGTGTCCTTTTGTATTTTGTGTGTGTGATATGTTGAATGCTATCAACATCATACTGAGGGGAAGACAGGGTACTTTAAAATCAAGTGTTTGATATTCTAAAAGATCTGTGCTTTCATTTATAGTTGTATTATTATATTTTCTAAAGTATCGGAGGAGTGTTTTATTCCCTAATATTGTTGCATCAGCTTTTGCTGGCTTTGTTTTATATTTGTGCCATGATTTGAGTTGTCTAATAACAGGGTCAAAGTTTTGGTATTTTTGTAATAATTGTAGTGTAATTGTTTCTGTTGGTGGTAGAAAAAATTTTGCGACTTCTAATTTTGATAGGGGAATTGTGTCGAGTGGGTCATGAAGGTCAAAAACTGTGTATTTTAAATCATTTGTTGGTGCTCGTGACAAGTTTATAATGTCAGTTATATTTTCTTTTTTTATTAATGGGAAACGATCTTTTTTGCGTGGTTGTTGTTTGATTGTCTTTTGTTGGGTTTTATTTCTTATCCAGTGTGAATATGGGATTCGTTTAAATGTGGATAAAACTAATACATCAACTTTATAGTGATTATTTTGTCAATCTAAATAAAGTGGGAAATGTTGTACATTATTTATTTGTGATTGATCTATATCGATTTTACTGCATATTTACATTCCAATCTTGGGGATGTTTCATTTTTTGCAAATAAGAATTTAATATTTTGTGATATTTCAGCTGTAGTTTTTCGTGTAAGTAGTTCAGGTGGTGTATTTTTACTTAGCGTATCTGGTAATGCAAGATTTTTTCCTGCTGTCCAAACTATATGTAAGTTTGGGAATTTCATTAGAATTAATTGAAATCTGTAAACTCTATGGTATGGATTTGATTTCTGTGTAAAAAGAAATATAATTGGTTTGTGATCTGTAAATAGAACTGTTGGATGTTTTGATTCAAGTATCAGAAATTCATTTTATGTAAGTGTGTATATTATAGCTGTGCATTCTCTCAAAAGGGTAGAGAGTCGTAATTCACCTTGTGTAAATAGGCGAGAGTTTGCTGATATAAGATTCATTTTATTTGTTCCATTGTGGGATTGTAAAAGTGCTGCTCCACTGCCAAATATTGAACATCGCACATTGCATAAAATGGTTGATTTGGATCTAGGATTGTGTTTGAATTTTGTTCAGTGAAAAGATTTTTGAGTTCTTCAAATCGTGTTTGGTGTTCTGTTGTCCATTCAAAGTTATTTTGCTGTCTAAGGATGTTATAGAAAGTTCTTAAGTATAATTGCTTTTTGTATACATATTTACTTAGGAAATTTAACATTTCAAGGAAATTTTGGATTTTCTTTTTATTTGTGGGTGGTTGAAGTTTTTGAATTGCATCTATGCGTGATTTTAATGGAGTTATAGTGTTTCCTTCAAAAATGTGTCCCAGAAAATTTAAGCGTGTTAGAAAAAAATGTGATTTGCCTGGGGTTGCTTTCATGTTTTAATTTTTGAGTATTTGATGATACTGTTCTAAAATTATAAACATTTCATCTTTAGTTTGTGATTGCATGAAAACATTGACTAAGTATGTTTTTGCATTTTTCTTGAGTATAAGAGGTCTAAAAATTTTATTCATAAAAGCTGAAAAAGCTGCTGGTCCTATGGATATTCCATAGAATAATCTATTGAATTCGTATTGTTGATTTCCAATAACAAATTGTGTTAACCGTCGTGATTGTTCATCTAATGGCATTTGATGTATGCGCTATTCATATCTGCGGTTGTGAAATATTTATCATTCATTTTTGTGTTTCTTGAATGGGTTCAATAGGCCAATTGCATTTAGATTCATCAATTAGTGAATTGAGATATCTAGCATCTAGAACAATTTTTAGTGATTCTCCTTTAGCTAGGATGATAACTGGGTTGATAAAGGTGTTACCTTTTGGTTGCTCTTCTTTATTTACTGGGGATATAATTTCATATTGTTCTAAAATGTCAAGTAGTCTTTTTATTTTATCATGTAAGTGTATTGGTACTTTGCTTGCTCTTTGTTTTTTGAAAATTGCGTCAGGTTTAAAAGGTAAATTTAGCGGTGAACTAATTTTTTCAACATCGAATTTTGATGTTGCATAAACTGTTGGATATTTTAATAATAGTTTGGCTAATTTGTCGAATTCGTTTTGTATTATTTGAGAATGTTGAAAATTAAACATTGTTAGAAATTTTGTTGTTCTTTCTGTATAATGTGATATTTTGAACGTTGGTTTAAAATATGGTGTTTTTGTGAAATAATCTGTGTTTCTTCTTCGTTGCTTTTTATATTGTTTATTGATAACTCTTCATCAAGAATTATTTATTAGCATATGTCGAGTAATTGTAATATATTATTGACTCGATATGCTACTTCGTTTGTGGGTAAAATTGAGGCATTTGTTTCACAGTATCCTAAGAGTCCTAGAGGTAATGTTATCTGGTATGGTGAATTAATATATACGTGTAATGAAATAATATCGGAGTTTGAATGTTTCATGTATTTTACGGATGAAATTGTGATTCGAAAAAATTTATGAATGGGTTTAATTTCAAGGTCTGACATGAAGAGATGTTGTTTGTTTTGGTTTTAATCATACTGGTGAACTTGTTTGATTGAAAAGTTATACACATTTCCTGATATTGGGTTCAGGTATTTTCGTTCCTGATTGTATATAGGGTAAAATTTGGAGAAAAATGGTGGTTGTTTGTTTAATCTTTGAAAGAATGTTAAGGATGTTTTCTTCATTCTTGTGTACTTGTCTTTTATATGGAGTTTACTATTTAATATGTTGATTGTGGGAATATTTTTAGTTATAAATGGTATGCCAATAATATTGTGTTTTATATCTGTTATGTGGAATGTTTGTTTAAATGGTTTGTTTAAGATTTTGTTTTGTTCCATTGTTCTGGTGAGAACAAGGAAAAGTTGGATTTTCCCATAATTTATTAAAGTTGAGCCTTGTGCTGTTGCTAATTTGCTGGCTGTTTTAATAGGTTTTAAGGTTGGGTATAGTGTTTTGATTTGATTCCAAGTGGGGATATTGATAATATTTGATTCTGCACCTGAGTCGATTAAAAATTCTATTTCAAGATCTGGTGGTTGAAATTCTTTACTTTTTGGACTTTCTAAGAGAAATGGAATTGTCCAAATTTTTTCTCTTGGCTGTTCTTTTTGTATATTTTGATAAATGTGGTTTGTACTTGAGCATTGTACTTCGTCTTTTTTGATTTAATTACATTTACTTCTTGATTTCATTTACTTCTTGTTCAACTGGTACAGTATTTCTAATAGGTCTAGTGTAGTAGTTTTGAAGGAGTTCCAATTGATTTTCGTAAATGTGTGAAGTGAAGGGATGTTCATATATAATAGGTTCGTAGTCATTTTCATCTGTGATCATATTAACTGAGAAGGTATTATTTGTATCACTTTCGCTGTATGTTGATTCACAATTAATGTGATTTAATTGTAATTTATTACTCTCTGTATCATCGATACCAGGGGGGTCTGAAGTTGTTTCTTCAGTTGTTTGTACCTGATTAATTTGTCGTTGATGTTTCGGTGTGTTGCTTCTATATTTGTGTTGGTAATCGGAGTAGCGATTATTATTTCTATGAGGAGATTGAGAATAATTTCTTTGTTGATTGTTATAACTTGGAATCCTTTTTTGTGAATTGTTTCGTGATCTATTATAGTAGTTATTATTGGTTCGTTGATAATAAGATCTGTTGTATGAGTTGTTTCTTGATCTATTGTTTTGGTAACGTTGATTTCGATTATTTGATTAACTTCTATTCCTATTGTTTGAATAGTTTCTGTTTTTATTGTGTGATGAATTTCGTGAACTATCGTTTGAATAGTGTCTATTCCTAAAATTGAATGGGAACTGGTATCAAACGATTATTCTCTTCTCTTTGAATTTGATCGTGAATAGTTGTTTCTATACTGATTATTTTGACTATTTGATCGACTATATCTATTTTGTGAGAAATTTCGTAAATTTTTTTGTTCTGGTGATCTACCTCTATAACTAGAGTTATAAGGTGATTGGTTTCTTGAATAATTTGATTTATTTGGAAGTAGTTTACCAGAGCTGTTATTACTATGAATATTTTTGTTTGGTAAATTTTGGTCTTTTTTCATAGAAATTGTACTGATTGCTTGACTTGAGATGTCTGTTGGGATGTTCAGGAATAATGGATGAGACCAATAAGGGTCCCAAATATAATTTGATTGTTCGGCAATGACAGTGTCATCATTGGTACTTTGAGGTCTAAAATTTAGCAATTAGATCAATATTATGTGTGAAATAGTCAATTATGAACCATGCTAAGATTTTTTGTAAATCATGTTTAACATTTTGTGAAATTTCCTTGTTTGAAAAATTTTCACGGATTGTGTTTAAAAATGCTGAGAATGCGGCAATTTCATTTCTTACATTCGTGTGCCTTGATGTTTGAACTGGTGACGTGCTTTCGGTTTCTGTCTTTTCTAGTATAGTTTAATAACTATATATTATTGCAAAAACATCGTTAGTAAATATTGAATTTGCTCTCTGTGAACTTTGGTGTTGTATGTTTTTAATGTATTCTTCGAATACTTTTGAAATTTTTATGTCGACGTCGTCTGTTTGAATAACTCGTTTACCAGAAAATTTACTTGCTGTGCTGAGTTCTATGGTGTAAATTCCATATTGTTGTGTTATGATACATATTCCTTTCAAATAATGATCGACAATTTGTCTTTTGATTTTTATTTCTGGGAGTTGTTCTGCTTTACATGGGCTAATTCCTCGTTTGAATAAACTTGCGATTAGATTATTGCCTTTTAGATTTGTCCTCTATCTTCAGTGAGTGAATTCATGAGAAATGGGAAAACAGAGTTTTCGTCTGGACTTTCGTCACTTCGACTTTGGCTCATTTTTTCGGTTTATGATTGTTAGTGCGTAAGGTTCGATGTGTCTGATTGGTTGATTACAAATGTATGAACGTACTGGTTTATTTTTGTATATCTTTTTTATTCTTCTTTTCCCTTGTTTTGATGAATGTGATGTGGCTTCTGAATCGGAAAAATATATTAATGTAACTGGGTAGTTTTTTAAATTGATCTTGAACTGGGTAGTGCTGTTTCTTTTAGTTTGCAAAGTGCATCTAAATTACTGACTTCTGATTCAGGGACTGCGTTTCTACGCTTTGAAAATCTTTTCCGTGTAATTTGTCTTTGCTTACTTATAATTTTTCTTTTTATTGTTTGTCGTTTTGATCGAATATATCCAATTGTTTGTTTGTGCGGTGTAATTACACGATCGTATGTTTCGTTGTTTATTTCACAATTGTGTAGTACGATTGCTTGTTTATTTCCTAAATTGTTCAGTGACATAAGGTTTAGGGTGAAGGATGCAAGGTTGATATTGGTGATTTAAATATCCAAGACTGTTAGTCATTACGATTTTTTGGTTAGCCTAACTTGGGTCTTTTTATTCAGGGTTGGAGAGAAAAGTATATATCGATTCCGGAGAATGATTGGTACTTTCTCGTGGCTATTCTAAGTTAAGGTGTTAACTTATTTAATCTTACTGAGGGGTAGTGATTGTGTTCAAGGGTTGGAGAATAGTAAATCGATCCACAAGGTTCAGGTATAATTAGAACGCAAGTAGTTCGTTAGGTACTATTTTAATACTTACTAAGATTTAAGATTTAGCCTGGTTCAGGTAAGGGGGATCAAGTGAAGGATGAATAACCGAAGTTCTTCACTGTTTAGCCTAATTAGAATGGTTAGAGTGATTGAAAAATTTCTATTAGTCCCGGGTCTTTGAAAGGGTTGGGTAGTGATGCAACGTTTGAGGTCGTTAGACACTTTAATAATTGGGTGGGGGAGAACAAAATTGTTCTATTTGATCCAAGGATAAGCCTTGATGATCAGATTATAAATTTCAATGGTATGAAATGGATTAATCTTAACTAATTAATGAAGATCCAAGGAAAGCCTTGATGATCTAATTTAAGATTGAATAAGTTGAAGTCAAATAAAGGTAAAAATTAGGATAAGCCTTTAGAAATAATTTAAGTTTATTCGATAGAAAGGTTTAATTTTGTATGATATTAGTGGTTTTATGATTGCTGTTATATTTAGGTGCTGAAGCTGGAGATGACAGGATGATTTGTATATACTAATATTTTATGATCATGTTAACCAATTTTTATTTTTATTTTCAATAAATATATTTTTCAGATATCTTTTTGAATCTTGCTGCAGTTTTGGAGGAAACGATTTGAGGTGTTTTTATCAATTGTTATTGTACAATAATAAGTTTGGTTTAGCGCCTGAAATAATCATTGAAGATTTTCTTCAAAGATTTTATGTTTGCAAATGAAAATCTAACTTCATTGCTAGTAAACTTCTAAACATAAAAGTTTGTGTTGGCTTTTGCCGTACGACCATGAAACTTAATGGTAAGTTTCTTCGTAGTCGTAGATCGTCTTTTGTCCGAGGTCTTCTTCCAATAACGGGTAGTTCTCGTATTGTACGGAATAGCGGCTCTGATCTATTGAGTCGTAGAGACATTTCAATTAAATTATTGTCATGTAACATTTTGAAAATGTTTTTGTCTATTTCTAATCTATCTTGTTAGTTCTAAGCTAATTTGTTTTTTAAGGTCTTATTCGAGAATTATGGTCGCACCAGATGAGTTAGGTTCGAGGTTTAACTCATAGAGTAATTTTGGATAGGGTACACCGTCTGCTCGTCACGCTATCTTATTTTCGGCCGGATAGATTCGTGCAACTTCTTAGTCTAATACCGATCCTAATCTGGCTCTTATATCTACTAGTCTCAGGGTGTTTAACTAGTCTCTGCTAGGCTCAAAAGATGTAGAGTATACTGGCTTATTGCGATTGCCAAGAGGTCTCTTGGAGAGTTAACTAATTTTTAAGTTAAATTCAAATCTCTCTGGTGCTGAAACTACAAGTAATTTCAGCACTTACAAATAAGTGGGTTGTTAGTTAGATGGATCATGATTGATTAATATTAAATATTTTATAGTGATAAAATATCTAAATTATAACCAATTTTAAAATAAGTTTAGATCTGGTTCCAGAAGAAACCACCCGGAGCGACGACTTTTTGTCATTTTCTTAGAAAAATCGGAACAGTCAATCATTTTATTGGAGTGACAATGCGAACCCGAAAAATATTTACCGGTGTTTACGCCCCCATCACCTTAAATAGACCAAGTTAAGATCTTCTATCCCAGCGTTCATTTAAGTTAAAACTTCTGCATGTAAAACGCTTTTTTCTGATTGAACTTACTAACTCAGAACCAAGTTAACACCCTCCCAAAAAACGACTTTGGGGGATGTTAACTTGGTCCAATGTTTGTAAGTCGTTTTCAATTTGTCTCAGATTAGATACAAAAGTTGACTTGAACAGCCTCAACAACCAATGAACAGTACAAAATATGTACATAATAGTAGCTGAGTAGCTATCAGCGTGGTTTTGCTGGACAGATGAGGAGCTTAGACCATCAAGGATCTGCAGGCACGTCTTTTTTGCTGGGTTAGTTTTTTTACAGAGTGCACAGAACCTGTACGTACGTTCAAATAAGGGTTACCAAAACAGCTTACTACAATCTTGAAGACCAAAACAAGAACCAACATGGCTATCAAATTTCATATATTCAGTTGAAAAAATTGCTAGAATAAACCTTTTCGAGTCGAAATGGTTGTGAATGTACGTGAATCCTAAAAAACATGCAAAACTTATTTCCATTACAATGAAAAAATCCAAATTTAACCGTTTTCTGCTTTACTCTGATGCTCATAGCACTTTGTTTGCAAATTGCTATTTTTGTGAAAAGTTATTGGTTTTTTCATCATTTCGAAAAACCTTGGATGCTCGATATTGAACCAAACTGAATTTTAAGAAAAAAGTCACAGCTGGCCTCACCTTTAATTCAATTAAACATAATCCAATTTTGCTTGGTTGTGTTTCAGAAAAAACAGTTTCAAGAAACAAGTGTACGGAACTTTGCGAACTTTGTTGCAAAGTTCTGAACTTTGAAGAAATTTTGAAAAAGGCGTGGAAAAAGTATTTGAAAATAAAATTGAAATTTATTTTTCAAAAAATAGTTGGAAAAACATTGATGAGTTCTTCTGTTTTCCATTGTTTAAAGTTATTGTTTGTTATCAAAATAAGTTCTCTTCCTTCGTTAAAGTTGTGTAAATAATAACATTTTTTTGTCATTGAGAGTTGCGAGAGCAACATAACAGTTCTGACACATGAGAACTAAAGTAAAACTTACATTATCTTCTGCGCTGAAAATACTCAAATAGCATCGGAGAGGATTGTGCTGAAACCAATTTGTACGAAAAAAACTGCTTTGTCAGTCACTTGATTCGAAAAAAGAAAGTTTTGACAACTGTAATTCAAAACTTGATACCGACACCGTTAAATGGCATTAGATTCGTGGATTGCCAAATTTGAATATATTGATGAACAATCAATTGGGATCACAATTATATTTTCAAGAAAATGTCAGAAACTTCAAAAGTATCAATGTTGTAAGTTCAATTAATACATAAGCTCTGATTTGCACATTAATTTTTTTTCAGCCGTCATTGCTCGATTGATCAGTGATCTTTTGTTAAATACATTGGACAACAAATTCCAATCATCTAATCCCGGAACTGCTTAATGCAATCAGAGAGCAATTAGCTTTGAACCAGGTTTGAGATGTTGATTTTGCAGAATTTGGTTTTCCAGCCTTCTAGTTTTTTTCCTTCAAAAAAACGGTCCACAAATTACTGCTTGAGTTTGCATAAAGTTTGCACAAAACACTTTTTTGTTTTAACTGATTGCCATTAAAACCGGTTTTCAAAACTGCGCACATACATTTCAAGCGTTCTAAAATACTTTTTTAATCAGAATCCTTGTTTGCATTTAGTGTAACAAAACTCCTCAAAAACGTAGCCAATTTTTTTTGCATTTATAGACATTGATTGAACACAGTTCAGATGGGTTCCCGCACTGACAAAAATATATTGAGATCAATTTTAGCATGAAAAAAGTATGAAGACTGAATAAAAAATAGAAAAATTGATTTAAATCGCTTGAAAATCGATTTAAATTGATCTTAAGTCCCAGCTAAAACAGATTGATCCAAATTGATTTTAAATCGACCGAAATTTTTTTTCTAAGGTAAAGTTGTTTTTGTTTCAGAGGGAATCTTTGCTTAAAAACGGATTCAATTCGATTTAAATCAAATTTTCCAATTTCACTTTTGAGTTTGTGTTGCATTTATTCATTGCCGATCATTTTTAATTCTACAACCATAGCGCCTGGTAGAAAATTAAAGACCAAAAACAAAATAAAAATTCAAATTTCAATTCAAATTGTAATAATTTAAGTTGCCATTTGCTTATATCGAATATTTTCTAGTTTTGTTAGATAGTATTTTGCCCAAAATTTAGCTTAAATTTATCTTTTTCTACAATTTTATAGAACATTTGTGAGCTCAAAATCTGATTTTTATCGAGCAATTTTTTTATTCGTTACATTAGCTTTTTAGTTAAAATCTTATTTAAATTGATGAATTTCTACAATTTAATTGCATGTTTTTGAGCTCGAAATCTGATTTATATTGAACATTTACTTGATTTGTTATATAGATTACTGCATAGTGATTTGAAACAAATTTTAGACAATAAAATTGATCTGCTCATCGGTCCTTTTAAGTAAATGGACTTAAATAGATTTTAGTGAGATTTGGATGGATTTTAGTGAATTGGAAAATCTCATCTAAATCGATTTAATTTGGTTTTCTAGACAAATAGTTGATCCAATTTTTTCTAATAGGGATACTATTAATCTTTTTTAATTCCCATCACCAGACCAATGCCAAATTTAAGTAGTTGCAATTTTTAGACAGGAACAACTTATAGTTATGGTTTATAAGTGATCGCTCTCACTCACTCACAATAAAAAAATAAACAAATCGAAAATAAACGTATAGATTTTTCAAGAAAGATGGAATATTTGAGCTTCGTGCAGATTTTTTTCTTCTGACGAAGTTCAATTTTCTAAGTGGCAAAAGTTTTTATTGTAACAAATTTTTGCAGTTTTGAGCCTAAATTTTAAAAAAATAACCGCAGTCCGATTTGTGAAGTTATTTGGCTAATTTGGAAGAATTCACGAGCGATATACCTTGTGCTAAAGCGGCGAAATGTCCGGCTGAGAAAATTGTTGAAGCAAGCTAGTTGGACGTTTAAAAGGGTGTTGCCCTATCTTCGTCACTTTATTCTTAACATAGCGTAAAAGATGAATTTTTTCTTAGAAAAAAAATTAAATTTGTTTATGGTTTGTAATATTTCGAAGTTTAGATTATGTTTCTTAGATTTTTTCTATACCCTAATAAGCAGTGGGAACATCTAGCACTTCGAACAGATATGAGCGGTTTCGTTTTCATGTAAACTATATATTTAATAGATAATTATCTTTTCATAATACATTTGCAGAATAAAGGCAAGATTGATTAAAGTGTTGAATAAATTCAGTAAATTAAAACTTAAAAGCAGAAAAACATGAACTATGAAAAGTATTTTGGAAACAAATTTCCATAGAAGCGCATATACGGTTCACAGAAGAAAACACAAAATAGAGTTTCTTTTACCAATATCAAATTTCCGAACCGCAGTGAAGGGACACGGGCTTAATGGTAGCTGAGTTGGTGTTGAAAGCCCATCCAAACTTTTGGTATTGTTTTATGATCTTCATTTCCCGCCAAACAAAATTTCTGCCAAGTGCTCCTCGGTTTGTTTTCATCATTTAATACACAATACTGGCTCAATTCAGTCCTTACAGTTTGTTGGGAGACTTCAGAAACTCTCTTTGATCATCAACAATCCCTGCCTATAGAAAATCCAAGAACCACCTCTGCCTCTGAGGATTTGGTTTCTGTATCTTTTTATTACGTTTGGAAACTGTAAAAGTGAAAAAGTTTCAATCAATTGTTTTCGCGAAATACCTTTTCTTGTAAGCTGACGATTGAAATTGCTGGTTGGTTATAACGCTTTGGTTTAACTTTCATGTAAAGCAAAAAAACTTTTGAATGAAATTTTGTAATTTTGTTTTCTTTTCTTTTTTGATGTACGAGTAAGCGTTCATGATTATAAAGTCATCAACTTGGCGCATAGGAGGTTTCACCTACCTTTGAAAAAATTCGGGGCGCGTCAGGATTTTCGTCTACTACTAACAAATTTAGTTGCTTCTTTCACCAAGTTAATTTAACAATTGTTTTGAACCCACTATCAAATAAAACCAAAGAGCAGTCAGTATCGGACTTGCTGAGTAGGTGGCCTTTTTCTGGAGTGCAGATACTCGTTCCAATTTCAATTTGTTCCAAATTGCAAACTATCCTAACTTGGGGTGGTTAGACCGGCGTGTGCAGACCGGTTTAGCTATCAAAATTACAAATTATTTGCACTCTTTAAGACAGCTCGTGCATCAGGGCGAAACCCTGAAGGTTCCGACTGCACTTTAAGGCAAATTTGAATTTTTTTTCCTTTTATTTAAGAAAATTTATTTCCCCACAAGCTGATATAAACAACAAAGCGATGATTTAAGCGTCTTGAGCCTTATAGCAAGACATATCAGGGCGAAGCCCTGAGTGTTCTGACCGTCCCTTAATTCATATCGAATAGTTTTTTTGGGGAAAATTTTGAAAACCTATACATTTTGGACAATATCACAGTGTAAAATTTTGAAGAGTACAAAATTAATACAACCAAGTAGCTTCAATTCAATTTGGAACGTTTTTGTGGAGCGGAATAATTTGTCACGCATGAATAATTCGCGTTACGCTCATACATTACGCTCTCGTTATGAATAAACTATTCAAAGCTCGCATAATTTAGTCCAGAGCATGGAAAATTTGGCAATTTTCAAACACCCAGAACTTGAGCAAAAAATAATCGGAAATCTTTTTACATTTGAACTCAGGAAGTCAATATCTTCAATGGGGTATGAAAAGTTTTTGTTGAAAATTAATATTTCGATCGGTGACAATTGACTGAATAAAAAAACCACACGGAGCATACATACTCCGTTTTCTTCGAAAGTGGGAACAATAGGGCGAACAAATTACTTGCCTCAACCCAAATTCAAAACGCATTAGTTTCATGTTTGGGAGGAAACACAAAATAAGTTCAAAATATCAATTTAGGAATTGATAGGTGTGGTTTTTTTATTCAGTCAGTTTTAACCGGTCAAAATAATAATATCTATTATTTTTGTAAATAATAATTTTTGTATTTTATTGAAGATATTGACTTCCTGAGTTCAAATGTTGCAAGATATTTCAGCTCACATTAATTTTTGTAAAGTTCTGGGGTTTGAAAATTGCCAAATTTGCTATGTTCTGGACTAAAATATGCGCGCTTTGAAGAGTTTATTCATAATGCTGAGAGGGTAACGCGAATTATTTGATGTGTGGCGAACTATCCCGCACAACAAAATCGTTCCAAATTGAATTGAGGCTAGCTAATTGGCAGTCGTATTAATTTCGTACGACTCAAATTTTTACACTGTGATATCGTCCAAAAAGTATAGGTTTTCAATATTTCCTTTTCCCAAAAACTATTCGATATGAATTAAGGGACAGTCGGAATATTCAGGGCTTTGCCCTGATATACGAGCAGTCTTGTTTAGATTCATATTTGTTTAAAACAATTTGAACGGATTGCAAAACATGTCTTTTATTGGCTGCGGAAACGCAAACACCTTTTCATCGCTGTTCAGATATGAATTTTTCTTGGAACATTTGTACTGGATACCGGACATCAGGGCGGCTAAATTTTGAGCCAAATCGGAAATGCAGGGAATTCAAGTCAATTATTTTCTCAAAAAGTAACAGAATGTGAAAACCATGATTAATTTTTGAAATATTTATTGTTTTTAATTGAAAATTTGAGCTAATTATGTCTTTCCAAAAGTTTTTAACATTGTCGAAGGCCTTTTTAGTTTCTGATGCATTTCAAAAACTGTTCGATGCAGCATGCCGATCTCATACTTGAATATTTAATTTTTGTACCAACTAAGTTTTGGGACAAAATTGCTTGAAGCACCTGCAAGCCAAGCGTTAGTTTGGTGTCTTAGACTTTTTTCACTTAATCTTTTTGTTGAAAGTAATTCGCTGCTGTCAGTACTCATAAAACTTTTTGAAATAGTTTCGGTGACGCCTTAAATTTCAACCGGTTAGAGTAGAGATTTTTGTTTCTTCTTTTTGCTAACCAGAGTTTTTGGGTGGAAGCAGTATAAAGAACTTTGAAAAATTATTGGAGGTCACATAAAAAGCAGTTACAACGTTCAGGGTGTGCCTTGATATACTATAAACTTTGGTTAAATTGGTTTAAAAAATTAATCTATAAACCTTGCTTACGTTGCTGAAAAACTGATAATGTGATTTTCCATAGAAATGGCGGAGTATTTATGCTTGTGGTGATTTTTTTCATTAACCGTATCTGATGGACGTTTTCATCCGAAACATCAAAACCTTGAGCTCAAAGTAATAAACCCAATTTTGGCCAATTTGAGATAATGGATCCGGTTCAGAAATGAATCCAAGTGGAATTACAAACATGCTTCTGGTCCATATAATGTGCAACAAGAATGAAAGTTTATCACTATGTAATTAAAACTGGGAGATTGGAGGAAATTTAACAAAAAAAACTAAATTAATTCTCAAAATTTTATTGAGATTTATAAGCAAACTTACTTGAATGACAATAAAAGACAATTCAGAGCTTCGCCTGGATACGAATAATTTTTTAGTCTCACAACTTTCTGGTTTAAAGCGGGCCAAAATAACAGGTACAGATAGTATTTACTGCCCAGTGATTTGCATATGCAGTCTGAACTTTGTGGGGCTTCGGGATTACTATAATCTACCTTATCTGCTAACAACTGGTGTTAATTCGGATAATCGCAAATGCAAAAAAAAAAATTGTTTGGGAGGTATCAATGCGTGAGATTTAAAAGTTTTTGTTATATGACCCCGGTATAGGCCCCGCGACCCAGAAGGTGCATCATTTCTACCACCATTTGTTCTGAGAAGTGGTCGTAAAAATTTTAATCTCATAATCAGATGACAGTTCAGATGTAAGAAAAACTGAAAATCTGTTAAAATTTGAAACTCGGAATTGGTCTGAAAAAAAAAAAAAAAAATCAAAAGCGAATAATGCGTCAGTTTTCGAAAGTTGTCTTTGTAGCAATTTTGATGCAAAAATTTTTCATTTGCTTTATTTATGTGTTTCAGGTAACTTTAGCTTACAAAGTTGATATAACTTTCAAAAAAAGATTTTTGACATGCAGAACGCTATTTTTTTCAAGTGTCACACTTCTAAGCATTTTGTTTTTAGTTTCTTATCATTTTGAAAAAATTGGTGCCGAATAGTCAACAACAAGCCTCAGTCTCCACCAAACGTTTCAGCTTGATATGTCTATTTTTAAAATTTTTTAAAACAATTTTTAGAAAATTTTCATTTTTTTGAAAAACTTTGAGCTCTACAGTAGTCAAGAAAAACGTTCGAAAAATTTGATTTGAAACTCGAAAAATGATTTTATTCTCAATTTATCTTATTTTTGGCATTTCTC
>NC_087071.1:35740960-35926298 GCF_963678635.1 Symsagittifera roscoffensis | reverse complement strand
AAAGAATCAAATAGCGAGAAGAGACATTTATTGCCGAAAACATATATCAAAAAACTTCTGAAATCAAATATTTTAATAATTTTTTTGTAATGAAATGTTTTATACCATATACTTACTTGTCAAATATTACAAAGTTGTTTCAGCTCAATTCGAAAAAAAATTGCCAATTTTTATTGACAAAAGTGACTAAATTTTGGATTGAAAGTTTTGAAGTGAAACTTTGTTATTAGAAACTCGACTAGATCAAAAAATTTCAGAAATTTCAATAAAATCAGACTTTTTGCTGCCTTCTAGTGACGTAATGGCACCATCATTCACATTATGAAAACAAAAGAAAAACAAAAGGCAGAGTAATTTGAAATTTGAAAACAAAAGAAATTTGATTTAAGGGGAAAATTTTCCTATTTTTGTTTCGAAATTAAAATATAATTTCAAAAATGTGTCAAAAGTTTTTTTAAAGACTTGATCTAATTGTTCAAATTTAAAAAAATTGTTAAATAATTGGTTATACTGCTGACTGTTCGGCACCAACCTTTACAAAATGAAAAGAAAGGAAAAACAAAGAGTAAACAGTTTGACATTTGATAATTACAGAAAGTCGAATTCAAAGATAACATTGCCGTCAACAAACAACCCTAGGTGCAAATCTAGGATTTTTGTTGACTGAGGATTTTTAAGACTAAAACTTTGTCGTCTTTTTAAAAAAAAGTCGACCTATTTTTAAACAATTTCTGCGCCGCAAGAAAATTTTTGAAAAAACAGCTCAAAAATAACTCTTTTTGGATCGTTTGAACGTTTGTACCAATAAACTTGTTTTTTTTTGGCGCCCACTCCCACTCACATTCCCAAAAGCCCCATAATTCCTGCAGTCGTTCAGGTCAGCCAAGAATATTAATGTAAAAAAAAACGAAAATCGCGACGCCAAAAGTCAAGTTTCAGAGCAGTTTGGGAGCGTCCGCCCTCAACCCGTTACTGCGCTGCCTTTAAATTGATACAAAATTACCTAACTGATTTTTTGCATTTATTTGGTTTTGTAAGCACTCGATTTTGCCAGATGAAACTTAATTGCGCAATGAATTTTTTACCATCACCTGCTCATTGTACAGATAAAAAAAAATTGATCGCATTGTCAATTTGGATGCGTACTAAATAGGCAGTTGAAGCATATTTTCAATTTGATGAGCCTTTTCGCTCAGTTTTTGAATTTTAAATGGCCACGAGATATCCATTTTGAAATCTGCAGTTCGCGGTTGCACCCACTTTGTGTTTTTGCGACGGTTTTGACACATGTCAGTGACGTAGACTTTATAGTTAGAACACCCAGAGTCATTTTAAAGAAGCTTTCGTATGTTAGGTAAAAACCAATGTTTAGAAATTATATACTGGAGCCTAAAGCACTCTTTTCAGCCGCATTTATAGGTCTACCAGTGTAACATTGTAGAATCAATAGTTGATTTCCAAAATCAAAGGTGAAAATCTCTTTAGTCGATTTCCAATCAACGTTTTTTCTCAGAAAAGTTTTTTTGCTTATTTCTCGCCGGTTATTGTTTTTGTGAAAATTTTTCAATATGTTTCGACTTGTGGCTTTTGTTCCACTTTGTCTGCTAGGCTGTGAAGCTATGCTGTGCGTATTGCATTTGTGTATTGAAAAGTTAATTTGTAACTTAAGTTTAAAAGTCTATACGTTAATTTTTTTCCTTATTCTTGTTTCTGAAATTTCCGCTAAATATTTGTAATTAAATTCACAATGATCTAACGAAGGGTCCTTGGATCTTTGCTACTTTTTAAAATCAGACATGCATGTATCCACACACAGGGATATAGAATTTTCCCGAGGGTGGGCAGATTTCCAAAACTTGTCGACCTTTTTTCTAGTTCGAACAACATGGGCGGATTTGGGGGGGGGGGACGCGCGGACGCCTTCTTCCTCTCAGGGATTCGACCACCTATATATACTAATTTTGAAGGGGGAGCGCACGCCAAAAAAACGCGATTTTTTAATCAAATATTTCAAAAAAGTGTCCTGGGACGCGCGGACGCCTTCTTCCTCTCAGGGATTCGACCACCTATATATACTAATTTTGAAGGGGGAGCGCACGCCAAAAAAACGCGATTTTTTAATCAAATATTTCAAAAAAGTGTCTTAAAACGCTTTTTGGCCTATTTTTTCAAAATTTTGCCTGCGGCGCAGAAAATTTGGCCAAAACCAGGTCTTTTTAGTGCTTGGGGAGAGCTCGGAAAATCTATTTGATCGGCCCAAAAAAAAAGGTCGACAAAATTTGACAAAAAATGACGAAGATGAAGAGAAATGGACTGAGAACAGAGCCTTTTTATTCTGTTTTTTTTGTGCTAGAGACCGTTTACCATAAAATGACTCCTGGCATTACAAAAAAAGATGGCAACCCGAACTGCCCATTCTTTGACACCAAGACTTGGAAGGGCCAGCTAGAGTATCTACCTCGGTACACGGTCAAACTCTTTTTCGAGGTCCACGAAAGCACAGTAGAGAGGTAAATTAGCAGCAGTTTGGAAGGTGAATACAGCGTAAGTGGTTGCTCTTCCAGTTAGAAAGACAAACTGCATCGGGTCTGTATGCACCGTTCTGCGGAAAATGGTCCCCAGCAATCGTTCCACCAGCTTCATGATTTGGTGTGTGAGTTTTAGTCTCGGTTAGTTGCCACGGGTAAGGGACTCCCCTTAGCTTTGCCGAGGTTCAGGATAAAGTTCCCAGTCTGCACTCACCTGCCTCATCAGTTCAACGCCAATGTGCCAGTCGGTCGTGTTCGAAAATTTGACCTTGATTTTGGCAGAAACTGTAATTTTTGAATTTTTGAAAAATTCGAATAGGCCATGTCATGCTTAAGTTTATCGCGCCAATTGAAATGAGAAGTTCGCAACTTCACTGAAATCACCAACTTGAGTAAAGCTGTCTTGTTCCTGAAAGAGAACATCGCGAACTCCTACGAGAGTGTCATCGCTGGGCAAGAAAGAACCTTGGTTGGGCAGGTAGACGAGTCCAACTGACCAATGGTTCTGAGAACAAAATTACTTGAGTCAAAACTATTTCCTTAAGACCAATTCCTAATTTCCAGAGTTATCTTAGTTACGTTATTTACTTGAGACTAGAGTCATGTCAATATGTGAGTTTGGAATTTAATTTCCTGAGTGTTTTTCACACGATTATGTTGAGATAAGGCGAGTTTTAGATGATTCATCTGAAATTGATTAAAGGTACACTGTCCAATAAAAACTGATGGTATGCTTGAGTTTCTCGAGTGGGGATTATTTTGGTAGTGGCCTTTAAGCTGTAACATAATTATGTAATCTCGTGTCTTAAGCGAACCGAATTTGCTTCGACAGAATGAGGAACATAAACACAAGAGATAGTGTCCCTGATCCTTGAGACAAAAGCGGACGACTGTTACAAAGAGTTTTTATGGCGCTCCTGGGTGTTTTACGACATCAAGACTACGGAACTGACGCAGCTCCGGGCTACATGCCCATTCTAGAGTAACGGTGATACGGTTCAACGGGAATGTGACCACCTTCTGGCCGTACCAAGATAGCTTCTGGTGAATACTTCTCGGTGCGCTTTTGGATACACGGCCTAGCTAACCGAGTGTGGGGGGTCACTAGAGGAGCAAAAAATGGTTAAAAGACGAAACGCGAAACAAAAAACGAAAAAGGATTAGAGATAGGCAGAAAAACCATTAAAAACTGAAAATGGACAGTGACTTTGATTTCCAGATCAAGCGGAGACCTTTACAATAATTGATAATATACTTGTACTGTTTTACAATATGACCGATCGTTTCGATCAAGACAGGAAGTAGTTAACAGATGCTCGAGTTCGGGGCGTTAAAGGGGTTTTCAGATAGTCTTGCAGCCTTGGGAGAACACTGGGAGATTTCACTGGAAAAGGAGGCTGGTCAGATAGCAAAGTGATTTGGAGGACCGAGATCTGGGAATCACGAGAGGACGCTATTGGTAAGGGTGACCAACGCAGTGTGACAACAAGAGGAGATCACCCGAGTGGACTGTTTGGTCACACGGGTATCGTTAAAAGCTATTTTTTTACTATAAGAGATAAGTATAAATGTGAATAAGCGGCATCCCACAGTTCTGAGGAAAAGTTTTTTTACTTGAGCAGAGCTTGGAAACAGGTTGTACGGGTTTTTTTTCTTGAGTGACCTAGCACCCAACGCGCCTAAAGTCTTTAACGGCTTAAGTGGGGGCTACATAGGGGGGGGGGAGTGTTAGACAGGGGTTGGTTAAGATAAATGGTGGTAGCTGGAAATTATAAAAAGGGGCCATATTACTGTAACTATAAAATTGGCATCATCGGTTACTTTATATTAACAAGAGTCACGACTGACCAAAATAAAGACAAGAAACAAGAGATAGAACGCGAGGGTACCCAATAAAAAAACACGAGACAATGTATGTGCTTTGGCCGGATCGGGTGGGGGATCGGAAACAGATATTTTAATTATTGTCTAATTTACTACAAACTATTATTGTCTAATTTACTATATTTATTTAAATATCAAAATTTTGCAGGACAATTTTCTGACTGGATCGCACAAATACAATTTTAAAAAAATGGTTTATAAAGCTGGAATCAAGGGTGCAGTTGGATAAAAATGTTGATTGCTGTTTAGCTAAAGAATGACAATTTTATATGGTTGTGAAATTTGGGGTTGTAGATAAGGTTGAGTCTGCTGCAAACTTCTGTAAATGACCACAGGAACTGTATCTTGAGACCCACTCAACATTCTGAAGGCTCATTGAGATGATGACGACGCGCGATGAGGACATCGATCTTGAGTTCGGGGAGTATGTGCCAGTCGGTCATGTTCGGAAGTTTGACCTTGATTTTGGGGGAATATGTAATTTTTGAAAGATTCGAATCGACCAAGTCATGCTTAAGCTTAACGCGCCAACTGAAACGAGAGGTCAATTTGAACAGAAGATTTCAATCTTAATTGCGGGAAAATTGATAAAAAATTCTGCTAGAATAAAATTGCTATTCGCAATTTTACTGAAATCACCAACTCGAGTAGAGCTGTCTTGTTCCCGAAAAATAAAATCGCGAATTCCTTCGAGAGTGTCATCGCTGAGCAAGAGAGAACCTTGATTGGGCAAGTAGAAGAGTCGAACTGCCCTATGGTTCGGAGGACAAAATTACTTGAGATAATTTTCTGAAAACTTCCAGAGTTATCTTAGTTACGTTATTTACTTGAGTCTAGAGTCATGTCAATATGTGAGTTTTGGATTAAGTTTCCTGAGTGTACTCTTCATATTTATGTTGAGATAAGACTGGTTTTAGATTGATTCACCCGAAATTGATCAAAGGTCTACTGTCTAATAAAAAACTAATGGTATGCTTGAGTTTCCAACCTTGTTTTTAACGGCATTCGCGTGTTTCAGTTATTTAGAAAACTAGCCATGGGGACGTTTTTATTTCTCGAGTGGGGGGAGGGAATTTGGTAGTGGTTTTTGAGCTGTAACACAATTTCGTAGTCCCATGTCTTCAGCGAACCGAATTGGCTCCAACAGAATGATGTACAAAAACACAAGAGATAAAGTCCCTGACCATTGAGCCATTGGTTATAGGGCCTATTATTCTTAACGTTATATGTGAGACAAGCGGATGAATGTGTAACATTTGCCCGGAAGTACACATTGACGGAAAATAAAGCTAGGTTCTAAAACGACTGGCTAGCGTCTAAACACAGCTCTCCATGCTTTTCACCATCTCTGCCAGAGCCAGTTCTTTTGGTGGTCTTTTTAACATCGGGAAAAAATCGTTACTGTTTCCGGCTTCAATCAGAACGCTCTGATTAATTTAATTATATGCAAAAAAATAGTGAACTCATGGCTGGGTCTCAGTATCCCAAGACCACGAAGTCACTCCTAAAAACAGGACTACTACTTATATTATATTACTATTGTTTTTGTTCAGTAGATAAAAAGCAGCATCTCCATCGAAGATGGATCAACCCTTTCCCTCAACTCCTAGCTTCTCATGATCATGAATTAAATTCAACTCACAACCTTCCGGGAAGCTGAAAGTTGTTAAAATAACGAGTTACAGTTCTCTCCCGAGACCCTTACGGATTCTGTAATCCGGAGAAATAACGATCTTTTTTCTTCTCGGACGGCTGAACACGTCGTCCCAACACCCTTCCATGTTCTCGTGAACTGCTCAGTAACAATTGTAGCAGCACAATTTTTACAACTCGGAATGTTTTCTGGCAATTTCTAATCACAATCTCAATCTGCTGTCGTTTTTCCGTTGTTGTTCTCTCTGAGAAGCTTGTTGTTCTGATTTCGCAGTGTCATAATGTGCGAAATAATAAAAGGTTACGTGTTTTTCATGTCAAAGTCGAAAATTTTAAAATCAGCTTGACAGTCAAAACTAACCCCTCCCGATTTGTCTGATCATTCAATCAACGTCACTAATTCATAAAAACCATCAATTCTCCCGGTCAGATGTTCCGATAAAAATTCGAATACGAAATTGCGTTTTGTCCATTCTGGTCAAATATCACATAGTCATCGGACAGCCCGATTCCGGTCAATTTCCTCATTGTGTCCTGTAGTCTTCATCAAAATGGAACAGTGCCATCGAAAAGAATTTACAAAATGCATGAAATCACTTTTAATCACATCATATCGACTCACTGCAAAATACAAATGGCATCATACTACACTATTATAGCCTTCCAAATTCTTTCACTTAATCTGCACCTTCGAGAATA
This sequence comes from Symsagittifera roscoffensis, assembly GCF_963678635.1. Lineage (NCBI taxonomy): Eukaryota > Metazoa > Xenacoelomorpha > Acoela > Convolutidae > Symsagittifera > Symsagittifera roscoffensis. Next base: position 35,919,534 of record NC_087071.1, on the reverse strand, counting down.
TAACTTAGGATAAAACATTTTTCTGACTTCCAACCTCTATGTCCCGATTTAAAACGTTTTCTCTTAGGTTTAAAAAGTGTTGGGACGCAGGACGGTCCTGCCAACCAACAAACTAAAATTATCCTACTATGCTTCTTCCCTTCGGAAATTTAGTTGTTACTGGTCCTGAATATTAAAATTAAGGAACCCGTTGGTTAGAAGGAACAATGAAAAAATCTCTCTCTTCAAGAGTCTGCCCAAGCCTTTCATGTCACCACAAAGTGATCAGTCGTCTTAGTTGATTAAAAACAATCATGCAGGCTGGAATATTTTAATATACTCTCCACTCAAGCCTTTCTAAATAAATAGTAAATGTCTCTAAAGCCACTAACGAAAATGGTAATGCAAATTTATAAATGCAACAAGTTTTTTAATCTTCAAAACTCAACTAAATGTTTTCACTTCAGTTTCAATTGCAAACTTAGTTGCTTTGTTTCTCATTTGAGTTTTTCGCACACACAAAACAATTCTGAGTTTTAACATCTTCTTTTTCGTTCCTTCTTTGTTTCTTTCTTTGTTCACTCTTAGTTTTTATCGTTTAGACGTTCTAAAACTTCTAAATTCTTCTAATTTTCTTTCTTTTTGCTTTTTTTTCCCGGCCATTTGTCAATATTCCATCTCCTCCTCCTGCGATTTTGACTCCGCACTTTCAATCTCTGTGTCTTGCAACACGTCAGTAGCTATTCTGACGCTGTTGGAGGCAGTCCTCGAACATTTCTGCTCTTCTACTCTTTGCTTACAACAAGGTAGAGGATCAACGTTAGTTTCTGTTTCGGCAGAAGCTGTTGTGGGGGCACAACGTCACGTTTCTCTCCAAGTCCTCCTTCAACATCTCTTCTTTTTCCCCTTCCGCCACATTCACTTGTCCTAGAAATTCTCTTCACTGTGGTGGCTAGTGCATTCCGATGAAATATAAAAGCTCGCTTGAAAGCTCCTGCTCCAATGTCCAGCTGATACGCACTATACACTCTGCTGTGCTTCGACATATGCTTCTTGGCATACTCGTACAACCATGCAGTCATCTTGGCTCTGAACCACGGCATCAGTCGTCTTCTGTTCCATATCTTTTTCACTTCCATCGGAATAATCAAGATTTTGCACGTTGTCTCAAAAAGATCTAAATCTTTTAGACAATCCAGTTCCTGCAGTTGTTCTTTCGCCGGCGTTTCTTGTCTATTGTTCTCTCCTACATGAGCTTCCAGCCATCGTAACGCCATCATAACTCCCAATTTCACTATCGTTTTGGGCTGTGATGAATCTGGTAAACCCATGGAGAGCAGCTCTCCACAGTCCCAGATCAACACCAGATTACTACGCCCGGGATACTACCATGTTTGTAGCAAGCAATGGCAGGGGAATTCATCATGTGTCGACATGGTGCTCCTCCAATTACGCTTTCCCGAAGCTTCCAGTAGCGGTTCCACTTCCATCATCACTCGGTGGATTTCATCATTTTCGTCTACTGCGTTGTATTCTGTGACTGTTGATACTTTCTGCTTCTGTCTTTCGAAGTCACTGAAGTTTCCACTGGCGTATCCCATGAACTTCTTTCCCAGTATCGATTCTAATTCCTCTGTGGTTCTTTCTAGAACTGCTGAGAACATTTGGCTCAGTAACTCGAAAGTTTTTTCTGACATTCTCGCTAGTCTTACGCATTTTGGCACTCAGAAGGCTTGATCCACAATCATGCTCGTACTTTTCACATCCACCGCTACAAAATGCACTGGGTATTTGCTGTTGCACATCGGAACTAGAATTGATCCCACTAAATATCTCGCTCCCGTCGGTCTACGATAGGTTTCACTGTTCCGGATGTTCATTTCCGCCTCGATCGCTTCTCTCCACTTTCCAATAATCTTTTGCTCGGTTTGCAAAATTCCCGTAAACACTTCTACACTGATGGTTGTAACCATCTCATGCTTCTGTACTAGATTCAATAGTGACTCTAAAGAACCAAACAAGCTGTAGAATCCAAGTGCAGTCACTAGATTCACCTCGGTTCCTCCATGGCAATCTGCAATCAATTCCAATTCCGTTTTTGCTTTAATCACAATGTTCCCAAACAATACCGTCAATTGCTTGTGTTGTTTCTCCAGGGTCTTTACGCAATCCAGATCTCCAAAGATGGGACCTTGCAGTCCACAGACTTCTGCCAGACAGCTACCAGGTTTGACCCAGTCCTCTGGTCCCCAGCCAGACAACTCTACTTTGTCTTCTCCGTTGCTCATAGAGGCTGTCATCGTCAAATTGTAAATGATGTTCAAGTCACGCAAGTTACAGTCTGAATTCAGTTCCCTCTGCACGTCTTGTGTCGCACACAATATTAAATGGGCATTAGGACTCGGACACCATGATGGTTTCATCAGTTCCCACACCACCGTCAAACTCGTTCTTAGCAATTCGTCTGAGAATCCCAATCCAAACTCCACTCGGTTGTCAGATTTTGGCACTGAAGGTGCAGTCACCTTTTCTTCCAGCACCAGTCCCAGCTTGGTCTGCTGATTAGCAGCGTTTCTTATCGTTGTAATTCGTGACATCCAGAATCTTAGCAATACTTCTTGCTCGTAGTCAAAGAAGCAATCGCGTATGTCTTAATTTACGAAAGGGTTGTACGCCATCCCTATGATTCCGGATACGTAACTGTATGACTTCTTCCTGATCGGTCCACAGTATTCACTGGACTTCGGCAGTGCTCCCATAGATTCTTTTATGATCTTCATCTCCTTATTAGAGAATCTCCTTATTTCATCAATCTTTTTCATCGGTTCCAGCTCCTTATCTCTCCCTTCGATCTTTTTCTTTCTTCCGAATCATTTTCCCCGCGTGTCAGTCCAGTCATGCACCAAGCGAATCTCAGTTGTAACTCTGTTCTCGCACAGGGTATCGCTATCAGAGCGTGTATCTTCGGAGAGGTTCTCATTTCTTCTTCGAAGTACCGTAACACTACTGCTCTCCATGGTAGGCTCACCAACTGCTCTATCGTTTCCGCGTGCATTTCAGACGATACCAGAGTCTCGTATGCCTTCTGCTTTAGGGTGGTGCCTTGCGTTATTGTCTCCAAATAACCTTCCATGGCACTTTTGTCTTCCAGAGCAATTAGGTGTCCTCTGGCCGAATTTCTGTATTCCAACATCTCCATGTATCCACCGGCGCGCTCATCAATCGATACAGTTTCCGACACTGTCAGTCGGTTATATTCCACTGGGACCAGCTGTCCTACGACGCTTCCCTTTCTGCGATTCATGGGAGACTCCACTTTGGCTGAGTATCTCCATTTCTAACGTCGCTCCAGTCAGAGTGCGGCCACTCCTCTTGGTTTTGTAACTGGCTGATTTTAATTCTGCCATGAGAATGGGTGGCACCATCGCTACGTCAGTCAATCTCCTGTCTGTGCCAGGCAATCTATCGTCACCCTGTGCCATGTCCATGATGTCCTCGACGCGTTTTCTTTTGGCTGAGTTGACAGCTTTTATCGAGATTTCGGAAACCACCTATGTGTTTCCCGCTTTCCTCAGTGTCACTTTGCTGCCAAGATTCATTTTCAATTCATGAATCCTGTCAATCACCATTTTGATTGCATCGTTCCCTTTCGGGTTCTTGACAGATACACTACTTCTTCTTTGTCTTCTTGCGGCGTCATCTTTATAGGAGAGTTTGCCTCACTTTCGTCAGTGGCCGAGTCATTCAGTAACTCGCTCAATCTCCCGTCACACTCGTCGAGTTTGTCAGGAACTTTCCGCATTAGTGGTCTGTTGAGACCTACATTCAAAATAGACTGGGTCCCGTACCTCTGAACTACTGTCCAGACCTATTCCATGAAGGCTACTCTGTTCATACTGCATCTCGTCCTATTTTCGTGGTCTCTATGACGAACTTCCCACTCTTCTTCAGGCAACGTTCCCAAGAAGGGTACTCTGGCAGTGCCTTCTATTCTTCTTCTCCTTGGTGATTCCATCAAGAGTTTCTTTATCTCGTTGTTTTTAGAATTACTCGGAGAGCTGCTCTACGGCAAGTTCCGGTTCTTTTCCATGAAGGCCGACGGCGGTTCCAGCGTGGAAGTTCCCTCGTCTGCCGGCGCAGTCGTCGCTTCCAACGTGTCCGTGCCGTTTTCAAAGTCACTGAGGAAGTTGAAGTCCAGGCTGGACATCCCTCCTGTCGAAGCCTTATCGTCCTCTTTCTCGGCTTGATCGGAATCCTGTTGCATAGGTTCTTCCGATCGACGGCTTCCTCCCTGCCCATCGTCTCCTCTTGGATTCTTTCCTGAACTTGAGGGCTCTTGCTCTTCATCCCTTGTTCCATCTGGAAATTTCGGTACAACTAGTCTGCCAGCTGACTAATCTTCCTCCTCCCCATGAACTATCTTGGCTTCTTCACAGCCGAAGGATGCTAGCATGGTTCTAGTCTGTAGTGTTCCGCCCACCGTTAACTCTGGTTCTACGCTCATCAGATTAGGGAGGCTTCTGGTAAGTTAGCCTTGCCTCTCATGACCATAGGCGCTAGATCCAGTTTCGCCCATTGCTCGTCAAATCGTCCAGGCTTCGGAGTCGCTCTATTGTTCATTCGTCTCCTCGTTGTTTCATCCGTGTAGGCAAACTGCGTATACTGCAGCCTTGCGGCGTTTCTGCCCACAAAGCACGGATCCATCATCTCGGAGAATTTCGCTACCCTCCTTTCATTAGTTTCAAAGGCTCTCAACCTAGAGGTTTGTACTACGGAGTCTGCTCCGAGCAACATCCTTCTGATCAAAGGGAATTCGGGGATCTTTTCTGGCATTTTCTTGTAGTCACCCCAACCCTTCGTTTCTTCTCTCAATTTGTGGTATGCTGCGGTCAGTCGAGGAATTCTTATAACTTCGCCGTTTGTCTTATCGTAGGGCCTTAGATTCCACAGCTTCGGGAATACCTCGATGTGCCCTCTATCCAGTTCTCCCATCCTGTCTCGGAAGTGATCATCAAAGTTTATGACGGTCATCTCCGGCTCTGATATCTTCGCGAATAAAAAGTCCTCACTCATCAACTCTCGTAGTGCGTGCTGCTGATATGAGGTTCAGGTGCAACACCGACCTCCTGTAAGCCTCCACCTTAACGTCAGGGAACGAAAACGTGACTGCCGGACCGTATATCACTGTCACGAACTCCGTGGCTCCTCTGATCAATGCTAAGGGATCGGTCCTCATAGCTAAGCTCAGGTCAATTAGAAGGGCATGCCACCAGCATGGCGTCGCACGTCTTCTTCCCTCAGAATCGTCTCATCCTCTCCTGTTCCAAAGCGATTCTGCTGCAGGAGGTATTGGATGAGAGTATGTCGCAGATCTCTTATCTTAGTCCAGGAATCCGTGAGTCGCTTCACGTCAAATCTCCTCACGTTCTCCCTTATCTGCTCCGGGTAGCGTGTCAGATTGATCAATCCTCCCAAGTTTCCGTGTGTTTTTGCAATTAACGTTAGAAGTCCATCTAATCGCAAATTCTGCACTCACTTCGGTGAGCAGTATCGCTGGTCCTCTCACGAAGCTCTCTGCTCCAAATGTCACGAACAGCGCTAGTAATTCAACGATCGATAGTTCTACGACTGCTTGGAGGAATTCATTTATCAGGTATCGAGAAAGCGATGGGTAAACGTTCGCCAAGAAGGACGCGGTCCATCCGGCTCCTAAACCTTCCAGCATGCTGTCAGCCCGGTCAAAGCCTTCTTCTCCCTTTATATTCTGTGTCCAGAAAGCTTCCAGGTAACTTGGCACACTCTGTTTACGAACTCGGCTGACTTCTCTTTAGCATTTTTGGCCAGGTTTACCTCTTTCACCATGGATTTTCCTGATCATCACTAGGCCTCGTTCGAAAGCGTCCGCGCCCAATGCGGCTATTCGAGGGGTCAAGTGCAGCCACTTTTTAGCCTCTTGTTTCGTTCTCAGGAACATCGCTTCCAAGTGAGCTCTCGTCTCCTTGGAACTTTTCCTTCTTTCTCCTTCCTCCTTGACTTCCATTCCTCGGAACCATAAGTCGTTTGACATCGCTACGATTACTCGATGGTCATCGTCAATTCCTGGTTTCAGTTTAAGTTGTCGGCTGAAGTTAGACAGTTCCAACCCCAGTACTTCGTCTAACTCTAACATCAGTAGTGAATGGTTCTTAAATTCTCGCATCGCATTCGAGATGTCAGAACAAACCGCAGGTAATTCCGCCCTACGTGGACTTAGGTTCTCCATCTCTATTCCGCGATATGGGGCAGGTATGATCACATCATATTTTCCTTCCGAGAGCAACGCCACCATCGCGATTACAAACTTCAGTCCATCCGGGAGACGTGCATATCCTGGAGACAGTGCAAGCACGAACCTCGGTGTTATCTTGGGGAAGGCACCTTCTTTCAGGGTGTCCACTACTTCACCCATCGATTCGAGGATATCCTTTATAGCTGGCCATTCTGCGTCTTCGGCCGTCGTAGGCTCTCTGAGTCTGCTCAGGAAACCCCAACTGTTTAGATGGTCGTTCATGCCGGCAAATACGATTGTGATTGGGTTCATTTCCGTCTGTCGTTGTACCCCGATTGCCATTGACACCGACTGCATTGGGTCCAGGTCGACCGCTGCCATCATTATAACGTCAGGCCAAAAGAGAGACTTGGAGGTATGTACGAAGGCTGAGTTCGCGACTATCATAATCTTTGCTTTTCTCATTTCTGCTTTGTCATACGCTGCAAAGATTGTCTCGTCTTTCCTAATCGTCTTCATTCCACCATATCTCCAAACATCGCCTTCTTGAGTCAATTATTTCGGGTACGCTCTCTTTTTTACGTGACCATGGGGTGGTCGTATCTGCCTGAACATTTTCACGTGTTGTCTTATTGATGCCCTCGTTGTCAAAAATCTTCCGGGCCTTTCTTCTCGATTTCCTTCATCTTGATTCAGCTTTACATCTTGCAAATGTCTTGCAATTACTGGACCCATTGTATTGTTTGAGGGCAGTCCCTCTAAGTCAGCAAATCTCAAGCTGGTCGTGGAGCTGAAGTTTATGCCAGCTGCTATCAACCAATCCACGCCTGCGGTTGAGTACAGTCCGTTGACGGATAGTCTCGCTCCATTTAACATCCTCATGGCATCTGCTGCAAACCTTACCGTCTGAAGGTTCAATTTCATCAGGTCCTTTTTGTAGATATGTAAGGAAGAATGTATGGGGCTCGACCACATCAAAGAGCTCCTGTCTGGTCGTCGCTCCTCTCGGCTGGTACTCGTTGTCTCTGATCTTGTCTCTGATCTCGAGGTGCTTGTCGTCTCCGCGGTAGGATTGACAGGTCTTAACCTTCGTCTTGGATGAATGGTTCTTCTTACTGGCGCTTCTCCCAATCGATCCTGTACATCTGTCCTTTGCCCTGGCTCGCTAGAGCTTTGCGGCCTGTAGGTCAAGACTGGGACCGTTCCCAGACGTGTGTCTAGGTTAGGGGGCACAATGGTTGAAATTGCCGGCTCGTTCGTTGTTTCTTCTTTCTTTAGCACTCCCGTGTCAAAGAGCTCCATTTCATCCAGTCGCTCCTGGAAGACTCGGTTCATCCAGGCTTTTCCTTCGATACTATCAAAATGGATCCCATCGGTGGTTAATCTGGCCTGATCCATAGCACTCACCTCGTGTTCAATGTCCATCAGAATCATCCGTCTAGCATTCCGACTCGCCAGATTTCTCAGTATGTTGTTCCACCTGATGACTCCTTCATTATGTCTTCTTCCTGTCGATGTCAACGTTTTCGTGCTCATGGGTACGGTGCAGACGGTCAGTACCGCGCACTTGAATTTCTGCCAGAGAGTAGTGAATAGGCACACCATCATTGACTCCCATTGTGCCTCTTCCTCATCTCAGCCTCTAGATACATTGTTCGTCCCTATTACGATTATTATGTTAGGGATCCTCCGTGGGTTCATCAGCTCCACCATTCGAAATAGCTGGGCTATCGTTGCACCTCCAAAGGCCATCACCGTAGTGATCCAGGAGGTCCTCAGGTTCTGGAGTACTCTCATCAAGCTGTCACCGAGTATCAGATGTGATGTCGCAAGTGGCGGTTGTTGCAGGTTTACTGCTGGGCTCCAAGTCAATCGATTGAAGCAGGCTCGCGGATCCGTGTCCGGAACTCCTGTGATGTTATTCTTCACCTGGTTGTTCTTCTGCACGTAAATCAGTCGGGACACTTTCTTCATCGGCCTCTCTAGTATCTTCCTGTCTGGGACCTTAGAGCTCTTCGCTGGTAACGTTGTGTTACTAACTCCCGTTCTCGCCATCGTCTCTTGGGAGAGCTGTACTCTGCCCGTATCATTTATTGTTCCATAGTGTGCAGTCACCCTGGAACGTGGCGCATTCCTATTAGCGACCAATCGTCCAGCTGTTTCTATCAATTTTCTCACAGTTTGCTCCACGACTGGGTCACCTAGGGTGTCACTCGGTTCCGGAAACGTTACTCTCCCTGTCGTAGTTGGGGGTTGCACCTGCGTTGTCTGACCTAGTTCGCGAGGTGTCAGGAGCTTCGCGAGGTGTCAGGAGATCGGGGACTGGCCACTAGGAACATTCCTTGCAGGTATCACTTTTTCCACTGCCGTTGTCAATGCTAGCCGTTCCGATTGCTCTTTATACTCTCGCCTAAAGCGCTCTATTTTTTCAACCTGTTTCTTGTTGCAATCTTCAAACAGTCTATTTCACATATCTCGGTCTTCTTCCATACTGAGCATGGTTTTGGTAATTTCATCCAGCTCCCTTCTGATCTTCTTCAGTTCTTCTATCGTTCCGTTGAGGTCTTGAACGGTCTCGTTCGTCTGAACTTCTTCTTCTACTCTCGCCCTCTTTGGTAACACAGCTGCTCTCAGTTGTGAACTAGACAATTCTTTTCAGACCAGGCCTAGGCTTGGTTGGCAGAGGCATCTCACCTGGTTGGTAGGTCCTGGAACTTCCCAATCCGGGCTCGTTCGCCAAGTCACTTCCTAAGAGAGCCCCGTTTCTTCACCTCATTACCCTCCTGTTTGGAAGGTCTAGTACTCCTCTTTCTCCCTATGCGGCCATCAATAAGACTTCCGTGGAGAGGTCCCCACGGTTATCATGCCCTAAGACGTTTTTTAAAGCAACCAGCAACATGACTACCTTTGTGTCCTCCAGAGCGAAGTCTCGATCCACCAGCCGACGATAGATCGCATCTATCATCGGTTCTACGTAAGCCTCCACAAGGTTCATTAATTCGTTCAAATCGAAGTTGCCCATTTCGTTAAATTCGGTATGATTATCAGTTTGAGTCAATTGAAATCTGATGAATGATTAAATGATCAATCAGGATCTAGAAAAGAGGTTACGAATATCACATTTGTCAGTATTACCCTAATTTTGTAATAAAATTTGTTTAAAACAGTCAGATAAAAAGATTTTGATCTTAAAAATATTCAAATCAGTTTATTACTAAAATTTTGGATTTCGACCTAAGAATGGACACTCTCAATTTTGGATCTATTCCTAAGATCGTCATTCGATTATTCATGGTCACTAATCTCTTCTTACCCAGGGTCTTAATAACATAACACAGCACACCTATCACACACAACACACTTAGTATGACACCTTCCTGCATGCAACCTAAACTCAGCCTATACTCAAATAATATTTCTTATGTAAGAATACTTGTATGTTAGTATTAGAAAAAGTTACGTGTATCAGTGCATACAGTGCCCGTGGATGCACTCGTCCTTGGTTCGGGTCATATACTGGAAGCGAGAGTTCCTTTACCCCCCTCTTCACAAGGAAGTCTTTCAATCTCGTCAAGAACAAGACCAAGTTTTCCAGGTCCACATGCCGCTTCTCGTCGCCCTCGTCACCAAGAAGCATAAATACTTTCCCGGTATCTGTGACGCCGGTATCGGAGGTAAAGCTTCTACGCCTCCAATTCCTGGTCTTTGCTTCCCTGGTCTTTCTCCTAAAATCCGCTGTTAACGCTGTCTTAAAACTCATGTCCGCTGTGATCGCTATCGCACATGTTCTATTTGTGAGTATAAAATTTCTATCTGTCAATATTATGCTACTTGAGTACTGGTTCGGCAAGTTAAAATATGACTCAACTACTCTCCCTATGTCCGATTTCTTAGGGTTAGTGCCATTCTGCCAGATGGCACAGCGCAACCTTCCGACGAAGCACGAATCAGAGAGAAAAGGCCTTAACAGCAAAAAAGTGCTTGAAAGGAGGGTCGAAGTATTCTGAAATTTTCTATTTTTAAAATTTCGATTTTCAAGTTGATATTTCTCAGAAATACGAAAAACGGCCATTTTGACCAAAAAAACGACGAAAAATAAGAACAACGACAAATATTGTGAAAAACAGTCGTGCAAGAGACGGAAAATACGAAGCCTCTTATCGTGGCAGCAACGCACGATAAGACCCTTATCAACAGATATTAGTGGAGAAGGAAGCTTCAGTGGGGAAGGAGTATTCCACGGAACCCTCCCGGGACGCAAATTAGAAGAAATAAGAGCGTTATCGCAGGAATATTACGGGAGCGGAGGCTTGGTCCCCCAGAGACTGTTTATGTGAAGGGACTGTATAAAACTGACTGTATAGCTACTTGGATGTCGTGAAACTTTAAATTAACACCGGTGTAACTTGATATTTTAGAATATGAGTAGCTAGAAAGAGGAAAGGGCTAGAAAGAGGAAAGAGTAGCTAGAAAGAGGAAAGCTAGAAAGAGGAAAGAGTAGCTAGAAAGAATGGATTTAATGTAGAACTGTCACACAAAAACATATTAAAATAGGTTGTTCGAGCCGTGTTTTTAATGACAATCACGTAGTCTGAGGATCCGAGACTCAGCTTTGTGGTTGTGTTCGCATGTAAACGAAAGCTGATCAAAAGTCGTTTGACTGATGGCCTAAAAATGGTAACTTTTTACTTTGCCCTAGACAGACCAGAAAATCAACTGGCAAGGTCGAGACGGTGAAAAGCGAGTAGGATTAAGGTAACTGACGCCTGCCAGTCGTTAATAGGTACTTTTTCTACGCTCCGTCGCTGTGTAGTATTTGGGCGAATGTTACATAGACGTTTTTATGGCGCTCCTGGGTGGGCCTGTCAAAAGCATAAGACCATCATGATCAGCAAGCGTTTCAGCGACGAACCCTCCGCTCCGGGCGTAAGCCCGAGGTAGAGGCCTTAATGACCGTTATTGTACTGGGGGGAAGGTGCGTACCCTCCGTCCAGTACTATTTAGCTTTTTAACTTAGTTAACACCGAAAATTCCGGGGGCCGGAGGGTTAGGTGGGAAGTCATGAGCCCGCTTGTCCCGAGGTCCCGGGACCAAAAACAACTAAAGAGAAAGCGTAAAACCAAACAAAAATAGTGTATAACCAAGAAAAAGCCAAAAATAAATTTATTTGAAAACAAAAAAGTACAAAAAACAGTAAAAAATCCAAAAAAGACCAAAAACAGTAAAAAAAAACATAAAGTGACAGTTTATATGTTATTTCCGGACGAGATGTGATCTGACCTTCCTATTTGTTGTTGTTTCAGATTGATTTATGTCGTTTCTGATAGAGCTTCTTTCCGAGCGGCAGAAAATTTTATCTAAACACCTTTTTATCCAACTGGGAAGGTTGACCGTGTCAGCCAACCTAGTTTTAAGTCAGGTGGACCGCTTTTGGAGACTTTATCGCGGTAACATAACCTTTTTTCTTGATTTTTGGGGAACCCTCCGAAGTAACCCTCCGGAGTCAGCTAAACCCCTTAGCAACCCTCCTTAGTTTCTGATAGATTAAGGTAACTGACGCCTGCCAGTCGTTAATAGGTACTTTTTCTACGCTCCGTCGCTGTGTAGTATTTGGGCGAATGTTACATAGACGTTTTTATGGCGCTCCTGGGTGGGCCTGTCAAAAGCATAAGACCATCATGATCAGCAAGCGTTTCAGCGACGAACCCTCCGCTCCGGGCGTAAGCCCGAGGTAGAGGCCTTAATGACCGTTATTGTACTGGGGGGAAGGTGCGTACCCTCCGTCCAGTACTATTTAGCTTTTTAACTTAGTTAACACCGAAAATTCCGGGGGCCGGAGGGTTAGGTGGGAAGTCATGAGCCCGCTTGTCCCGAGGTCCCGGGACCAAAAACAACTAAAGAGAAAGCGTAAAACCAAACAAAAATAGTGTATAACCAAGAAAAAGCCAAAAATAAATTTATTTGAAAACAAAAAAGTACAAAAAACAGTAAAAAATCCAAAAAAGACCAAAAACAGTAAAAAAAAAACATAAAGTGACAGTTTATATGTTATTTCTGGACGAGATGTGATCTGACCTTCCTATTTGTTGTTGTTTCAGATTGATTTATGTCGTTTCTGATAGAGCTTCTTTCCGAGCGGCAGAAAATTTTATCTAAACACCTTTTTATCCAACTGGGAAGGTTGACCGTGTCAGCCAACCTAGTTTTAAGTCAGGTGGACCGCTTTTGGAGACTTTATCGCGGTAACATAACCTTTTTTCTTGATTTTTGGGGAAGCCTCCGAAGTAACCCTCCGGAGTCAGCTAAACCCCTTAGCAACCCTCCTTAGTGGGAAATTTCCACGAGATCATCCAAAGAAGTTAAAACAGCCCCCATAGAGAATTTAGCTTGTTTTGACGCTTCCTGAAGTTAATTGAAGGCCCTTCTAAGTGAGGTTCAGAAATTTGAAAATTTTGGAGGTACCCTCCGGAGTAACCCTCCGGAGCATATTAAGCATCTTATTGACCCTCCTTAGTGAATTTAAGGGGACCCTCCGAGGTAACTTGGGTGATTAAGGTACCCTCCGAAGTAACCCTCCGAGGTAGGCTAAGTGTCTTAACAATCCTCCGGAGTGACTCAAACTTCTTAGCAACCCTCCTTGTTAGAAGCTTGAGGAAACCTTCTGTGGCAATTTGGGAGACGGAAAATATCCATTTAATTAAGATCATATTAGGATATTAGGCGTGCTTATCAGGATCATAAGAGCCCACTGTGACCCGGAAATTTGTGATCAACTTTGGATTCTAGATCGAGTGTATCAGAAGTACCCGAACAAATTTTTTTTGATTGTGATTTTGGTTGTGTGGTTGCCTTGAGCTAATTAATAGGAAAGTTCGGGCAATCTGGGAACAAATAAAAGAAGACCTCGGTGAGTGCATTAGGCAAATACACACTCACTTGAGAAGAAAAGATGTTCCCTGCTCTTGTGCACTTGGAGCGTTCCGGGTGTGGGGGAGCTTTTTCATAGACTTTAAAAGTTTTCGATCAGAGGTTGCCTTGAGCCACTTGATAGGACAGCTCAGGCAATCGCGGGGCACCTAAAAGAAGACCTCGGTGGGTGTATTAGGCAAATACACACCCACTTGAGAAGACTGTGTCCTGGGCTTTGTTCCTTCGGATCAGTCCGATTGGGGGAAGTCTTTTTCTTTAAGACTAAGTTTTATTGATCTGTTTCTGAATCATCACTGCTTTTCATCAAAGATTGTTTAATTTTAACAAAGCAGTGACTTGATAAATTGTGTGGCAATAAATTGATACTGACAAAAGGTCGCTGTCACCTGTAGGATATTCTTACCTGATTATCTATTGTGTTTTGTGTGTTGATTATATCTTGTGAAAATCTTGTGATACTGTTATACTATACGACAGGGTTGAGTTAGCATTATATCAATACTGAGCAGGCCCTGTGTGTGTGTGTAACTCTAGCTGAGTCACTAAGATTGTCATTGAGAAACCTAAGAGATTGATACTGACTTTTCGACATACGAATATTGTTTTTTTTTGTCACAAAGTATGCAGCGCAGGGACTCGTTAGGATCGACTACTAAGATTCCCAGGCTGAGCAAGGGCAGCACGCGAAAATTTAAAACTAGGCGTAGCCAGTCCTCGTTTAGCAGCGCCTCCGACGTGTTTGCTGAAAACGAATCGACTAAAGGTCAACCTGATCTTTCAGTGAGCGGAATGAGATTGGGGAGCGAGAAAAACCTCGATGGCGATCAAAGGCGGAGCGCCGAAGCCGGAACCGCGAGCGAAACGCTTGTGGACCCCTTTGACGAGGGAGAACAGACGCTCATTCGACCCGACTTTGAGCCAAGCGAGGACCTCGAGCGGGAGGAAGTCGAGAGGACAGAGGAGACCTCGGAGCGTTCCGAGGTCGAGCCGCGAGAGGAAGTATTATTCAAGGGGATGTCCAAATCGGAGACCAAAAGTCACAGGTGGAGGGGAGAATACTCACATTCGGCTAGTACCCACTCATCTCTGGCCAAGCAGAGCAACAACGCGATGATGTCGAGTATAAGCCCGAGTGAAGAACAAACGGGTTCGAAGGCCAAGAAGAGTTGGAAGTCTTTATACGACGAACGCATGGCGTCACTACCAACTGTAGGTTTGACTTCCAGTGATGACTACCCGGAGATAACCCATCCGGATGTGAACTTCACACCGTGCCCAAGGAACAATATGAGAAGGAAGGTGTCGTCAACCTCGCCGACCAGGCCCATGTCAGACGGGATAACGATGGGAGCGTCATCAACCTTCGACAGATTAATGACGTCGATGAGCAAGCAAAAAGGCGGTGCGTCATCAAGCACCAGGCTGCAGCCGCAGTTGACCTCATCTTCTCTGGGATTAACCCCGTCATTTGGGGCCACTGGCGACATAAGTGACATGTTCGCTGGCGTAATGAATGGTCTAGATGAACTGAGGCGGGACATGACTAAAAGAATAGATCAGGTTGATGAGAGAGCTCACAAAGGTCAAGAGAATCTGAGAGACGAACTAACGCATTTGAAGTCGCAGGCGAGGGTTGATCAGGCTCAGTTGATTCGCAACACCGATCAATGCCTGGCGGAGAGCCTGGCACAGGCAAACAAGGAGTCATACGAAAGAGAGGCTAGGATGACCAGGGAGATCGAACGATTGTTGAACGATCATGATAGTACCTACGCCCACACGATGACTAGCCTGGAGAAAAGATTAGATGCAAAATCTGATTTAATGATGCGGAAGCTTGACGCGATCCTGAATGGGAGCAATTGGCAGGAGCGTTCCAACCCAAGGGAGCGCTCACGCCATGCAAATGATGGAGATGGTACGGGCAGCAATGCCAGAGCCCAGCAAGGCTCGAGAACGAACTACGAACCCAGAAACAAGGAGCGGCCAAGGGCAGCCCCGTCGAGGCCTGGCTGGACGAATCCAGTCCCGCCGGAGGCAGATGCCACCCCGGAGACAAGGTTGCCAACTGTGCCACAAGTCAGTTCAGTACCAGATCTGACTACAGTCTCACAGGACACAACGATGTATGCCTCGATGTTTGAGCCTCTGAACAGATCTCTCGAAACATTCATCGCCAAGCTCTCGAAGTCAACCGAGAGAGGAGAGAGGTCAAGAAGGACACTGAAAAAACCGAAGTTATATAAAGACGAGTCAGACGGCTGCATTGATACTTGGATAGAGGTGATGAAGTTACACTTTGAGGAAAAGAATCTCTCCAACAAACAAGAGTGCAGCGCGCTGACGAGCAATCTGGAGGGTACTGCATTAAGTTGTCTTATCGCGAAAAGAGCCAATGAGAGAGACAGCGCTCGCAAGATATTCGACATCCTGCTGAATCGTTTCGGCTCTGGAGTACAAGGGCACCAGGCTATGGTGAAGTTCGAGAAGAGGCGTCAAAGAGAGGACGAATCCATAGATAAATTTTTGGACGACCTTGAATTGCTTAGGAGGAGAAGCAACCCAGATGAGAAAATATCCGAGCGAAACTTGGCGATTGCTTCGAAGTTCATGGACGGAGTAAGGAGTTAGGAGTTGAAGACGATGTTGGCCACTCACTTCACCCTGTCGCTTGACCAGGTACCCACGCCCGACGACTTGCGTATGAAGTCACGCGAGTATTTACTCATAAAACCGAGGGCGCAAAACCGTTACAGCAATTATGGCAACTATAGCGGGACAAACACTGGTGCGAATTCGAGTTGGTACAAACCTCGCGATGACATGGATAAGAGGAGGTCGTGTGCGAATTGTGGTTCGATGGACCATCACGTTTCCGCGTGTTCTGCATACAAACAGAACATGAAGGCCATAGGCTACTTTCTCGAGGATGCCGACGCGACCGACGAGGATCATGAAGAGTACGTCAGAGGGCTCATCATGAAATATGGTCCGAGGTGTTTCTTCTGTAATTTGGAGGGACACTTCAAGTCGGATTGTACTCAATTTTGGGATGCAATAGCGGACGCGAAACATCCCCGCCATGAAGAGGCGCTTTCGGGTGTCAAGGCCAGTCGAGCATGTCTGATGAACGAGGCTGAATCTCGGAGAAACGAGACGACACCGAGCACCTTCACGACCAAAAAGGTTAAGACATGGCCTGACGAGGTGGTAGCCTCGAACCTCGAAGCAGAGTCGTCTAGCCCACTCAAGGTGGATTACGGCCTGGCGGCAAGGACAGCGCTGCAGAATGTCAAACAGGACCTAGCCACGAAAGAAGTGGAGCAATGGGTAAGGTCGGAGCTGGAAGGCTATATCTTCGAAGAGTTTTAATGTTCTGGGTAAAACGACAAAAGTAGAAGACAAAGAGGAACCCAGGAAACAGGGAATAAAACTGAACGTTATATCTGGTAAGACTTTCGGCATGACGAAGGAGGAGACCAAAATAATGTCCATCATCTCAGTCGCAGGGCACCAGGTGGTCAAGAACTTGAGTGAACCATCCGAGATTACACTAGTCCACCTGGACATCTATGCCGACTACCTGAAGGAGAGAGATCCCAAACTGGACTCCAGGGCAGTGCGAGCGCTGCTCACAACGGGAGGTCCGAGGCTGATGAAAGTGGACGGACATTATATCGATGTCCATGGCCCTTACCCGATCCTAATGAATGTGGATGGCATCAATATCTACACGAAAGCTCACATAACTGATGCGAACGATCAGATTGGCCGGATATACATTGGTCAAGAGGAGCTGAAGGTTAGACGGATCGGACACAACGCGATGCTCGAACAAGATGCGGTGCACATAGGTTGCGAGGCCGATCTGGCCGCACACGTTCTGGACGTGCAAGGCAGACAACTTTCAGTAAAGGGACTGACTGCTAGACACGGGAGCAGTGGTTAGTGTCATGCCAGTCAAAACTTGGACCGACATGGGTTTCGAGAGGTCGGATCTCATACCGACAAACATCAGGTTGGCAGCGGCCAATCAGGGAGCGATCTATGTGAGTGGACGAACCCCGATCATTTCACTGCAGCTCGGAGGAAGACATCTTTGGATGAGCTTCCTAGTAGTGGAGAATTTGGACGAATCCGATCAGTTCATCTTAGGAAGGGATTTCGTTCGCAACTTTGACGTCACGATCGATCTCAATGACGGGTTGATTAGGATCAAGGATCCTGAGAGAAAGTATGAAAAGAGACCCCTTAATAAGATCTTAATTAACCAGGCCAAGGTGCCGATTTTTCTGGATCAAAAAGTTAGATTAAAACCAAACCAAGCCGTAGTAGCGACGTTTAGGATGAGGAACTTGAATGAACTCAGCAATGACAGACAGGTGTGTCTGGTACCAAATCCAAACAGTAAAAGCTCGGCTATTTTAGGAAGAAGCTTCTCACTCACTCAGAGCGGACTGTGTGTGAGTGTGTTATTGAACACAGAAGCAACAACAGTGACAATACAGAGGGGAAAGAAACTTGGCTACGCTTTGCCTCTGAACACAGACTTTCAGAGTGTGGAGAACTTGAAAAAGTTTGATGTAACTAAATGTCCACTACATGCAAACCAAGAATGTATCATGAAAAGAGTGAATGAATTGAAATCTTCTAGGAAATTGTTTTCAATGAAGTCGGAAACAGATGATGGGCTGTCTAGTTGTTCCAACTTTCCTGAGAGGCCGACGGAAGCAGAGTTAGCAGCGAATAAACCTGTCCTACCTGAGATAGAACATCTGAAGGGTAAAATATCAGACAAGGAACTAGATTCGCTCAGAGCGGTGCTAAATCGGAACGCAGACGTTTTTTCGAAGCATAAGGCCGACATAGGTTGTTGTAATTTTGTAGAACACGAGATTGAGATAGAAGAGGGCTCGGTACCTCATAGGGAAGGGGCGAGAAGAATGACCCCAAACAAGTCAGAAGCGTGTAGGAAGGAGATCGAGATGTTGATGGAGTACGACATGATCGAGCCGTCGAAGTCCCCATGGGCTTGTGGCGTGGTCATGGCGAAAAAGATAGGGGGACAACTCAGATTTTGTTGTGATTTCCGTTATCTGAACGCAGTGACTATAAAGGACGCATACCCCATTCCCCGCATCGATGAGAGCCTATCCAAGCTGGGAGACGCGAAGTTCTTCACGACGTTGGATTTGGGCTCTGCGTTCTGGCAAGTGCCACTCAGAAAGCAAGATCGAGAGAAAACAGGCTTCGCGTGTGAGCTGGGATTGTTCCAGTGGAAGAGGATGCCATTCGGATTGTGCAACGCGACGGCCACATTCCAGCGACTGATGGCCCAGGCACTCACGAGCGTCACTAAGAAATACGGGAATCTCATCATGTGTTATGTCGATGATGTCGTGATTGCAACACCAACCTTAGAAGACCACATAGAGAGGTTGGAGGAGGTGTTTTCTTGCATGAAGCAGGCGGGTCTGAAATGTAAACCCTCTAAGTGTGAAATCCTCAGGGATTCCATAAAGTATCTGGGCCGCCTGGTTGACAAACATGGAGTGAGACCAGATCCCCAAGCGGTTGAAGCGGTGCTGACCTAGAAGGCACCTAAGACAGATACACAGCTGATGAGTTTTTTGGGATTCGCTAATTATTATCGAGAGTTCATCAAGGGGCATGCTGACAAAATATACCCCATGCAGAGGTTGATGAGAAACAAGGGCAAAAAATTCACCTGGACTGATGAGGCGCAAGTTTCATTTGAAAACATCAAACGTGAACTTTGCGAGGCACCGGTCCTCGGCATGCCAACAGAGAAGGGGATGTTCGTGCTGGATACGGATGCATCAGTGGTTGCGATATCGGGCATACTTCACCAGGAGCAGGAGTGGAACGGGAGAACGGTTCTTCGTCCGATAGCCTACGGGAGTAAAGTCCTGAGTGATACTGAAATGAAGTACGGCGCACCAAAAGCGGAGATGTTTGCGGTGATCACTTTCGTGGAAAAATACAGGGCCTACTTGGGGAGTGCTCCCTTCAAGTTACGTGTGGATAATCGTGCCCTTGCCTGGCTGAAAACCTATTCGATGGACCAAAGTTATATTGGTCGTTGGATCGTGCGCCTGGATGGATACCACATGATCAAAGAGCACCGTACCCGTGACAAGCATCAGAACGCAGATAGCCTCAGTAAAAAGACAGAATTTTATGAGCGCCTCGAGGATAAACAGGCTAACCAATCAGAGATCAAAGACGGGTTTTTCTTTCTGGACAAAGAAACCTACGACAAACTGCCACTTACTAGGTGGTTAGACAAGTCAGGGCATCCAATACCCGGACACCCTGACCTTCCAGTGGAGACGGCCGCGGAGATAAAGCTTTTAGCCAGAGGCGAGCCCGTTCCGTTGGATCTGCTAGTTCGATCCAACTTGGTGCAGCAAGAACTTACCAGATTAGGTATAAACAGCATGGCTCTATTGAACAGGACGGTGAACGTGGCGCCGGACGTCATGGGAAAGCTCCGTGACTTGTTGGACAGGGAAGTGGATAGGAATGATCGTGAATGGATGGAGACCATGCAGCGGTTGACTGTCACCGAGAGACCAGAGAAGAGGCCAGTGTCCATTCGCAGCCGAGGCGTTGAACGGGATTGCAGGTCGATTGTCAACCAGCTGGTGAGCTCGATGCCGAAGGAGGTCTTGTTGAGAACTTCGTTCACTGAACATGGAACAATGAATCAGAACCAAACTACTGAGGAAGTCAGGATCAGGTCGAAATCTAGCTTCACGAGGAGAGTGCATTTCACCGATGCAAAAGAAGAATAC
Source organism: Symsagittifera roscoffensis (assembly GCF_963678635.1). Taxonomy (NCBI): domain Eukaryota; kingdom Metazoa; phylum Xenacoelomorpha; order Acoela; family Convolutidae; genus Symsagittifera; species Symsagittifera roscoffensis. Next base: position 35,899,539 of record NC_087071.1, on the reverse strand, counting down.
GAGCCGAGCCCAGATTGTTCGTCCGTGGACGAGACAATGTCCGGGGAGTCTGATACCTTCGAGCCAGTCAAGGACGACTCGTCTGAGGAGTCAGACTCCTTTGAGCCCGTGCAGGACGACTTGCCCGGGGAGGGGTTGACGAGACCACCTAGGGACAGAATTTTGTCCGGGGAGTCGAGAAACATCTCAGACAACTTGAAATGTGATGTTGAGGAATCAGTCGACTCAAGTGTTGACTCGAGGCCCCAGTCCTGGGACAACACGTCTGAGACAACTTCCAATTCCGATATGTCAGAGATCGCAATCCACTACTTATTGGTAGACTGGAAGCAGCGTGGGCTGGACCGAGAAACGCATCAGGATCCAGACAGGGACAGGTACACCTCAGATGAAGAGGGCACTGTGATAGATAATGCCGCAGACGAGCTCGAGCTGATAGCAGTTTCGAAACGCCCAACCAGATTGCTGCCACATGGTACGGTCGTCCGTACCAATCTGGAACCATCTGTGCAGGAAGCGACGCCTTTGAAAAAGATATGGTGTGTCAAGTTGATGGACGATGCTCATGCTCCTGAGATAATGAGTGGGCAAATGAACGTGGTAAAGACGTATTTGAAAGCCAGGTACAGGCTGTCGGATCTCCTAAGGGCTCAACGAAATAATAGAATGACGAGCAGTCTGAAGAGATGGATCGAGAATGGAGCACCTGATAAGGGAGACTTGGAAGAAGACAGCTACAAGATCTTGAAGCAATTCTACCTGAAGCGAAACGACTTGTTGTACCTGAATAAGGACGGAATCGTTGCCTGCAAGCGAAAAGAGGAGGACAAGGTCCTCTATAAATACAATTCAATAGTGTTACCACAGTTGTACCAGACCGAATTGCTCTTTCGCTCACATGATCAGATGGGCCATCAAGACGTGGACAAAGTGTATAACAGGATACAGAAACGATTCGAATGGCCGGGATTGAAAAAGGCTTGTGAGAAGTGGATCGCCGCATGCCTGTCACGTCAGCAGGCGAAGGATCCCAGGAAACTAAGGTTCCCCCTACAGTCAATAGAGTCGTCAGGTTTCAACGAAGTGGTGCAAATTGATCATCAGAAAATCTGCATGACAGCAACGGGCTATAATCAGGTGCTGGTAATGATCGACCATTTTACGAAGTATGCGGAAGCAGCACCCTGCATGACAGCATCGGCGGAAGAAACGTGTGATCATTTGATAAATGTGTGGATAGCGAGGCATGGCTGTCCCATCACGTTCCAATCGGACAATGGCAAAGCATTCGTGGGTGATCTCACGAAGGAGTTGATGAAAAGGTCGCAGGTAGCGCAGGCCCACTCGACCACTTATCACCCGCAAACGAATGGCCTAGTCGAGAGGCAAAACCGCACACTGGTATCCATGCTGAGAGTCTACTGCTCGCGTTACATGGATGACTGGGACAAGCACTTGCAGCAAGTGATGGGTGCTTACAACAGCACGGAGCATTCCACCACGGGAATAAGTCCGCACATGATGTTAACGGGTCATGAAAAAGCGCTCCCGTTGACGTTTTTCTACCCTGAATATGAGGGGAAGAGGACAGCACCGCAGACGTACGTGCGGGATGTTATTAGAAGACAGCAGGACCTCAATGACTTATGCAGGAGGAATACGCAACAGGCGCAAATTAGACAAAAAAGGAGGTTTGATAAAAGGACAGCTGATGCGAAAGCCTACTCAGTTGGCGACTACGTTTGGGTGTTCCAGGAAGTGGTTCCACCAAAAGGAACCAAGAAATTATTTAAAAAATGGCGTGGTCCATTTCAGATAACAGAGGTGCACCAAGGGGGTCGTTTTTGTCGATTGAGCACTGGAAGAACAGCTCATTATGAAAACATCAAACCACACAATGCCTCGTCAGAGGATTGGTGCATCCCAGCGGACATGCAAGAGGGAGACTATTTGATAGTGGATCCTGCTTGTGAAGTGAATGAAAGGGGTACTCGCGACAAAAACGACGGGAATGAGGTGGTGGACGATTGCGACCTACCACTGGACCTCGAGTTGACCGAGCGAGTAGAGGTGGACGATGAAACTCTACCTGATGCCGAGGAAGTATGGGACTGCCCGGAACAAATTGAAATTGACAAAGGAATACAGCCTGACTTTCCTCTCACTATGGAAACACGCCAAAGCAAGAGAGGAAAAAACCAGAAGAAATACAATCCGTACGGCGAGGTGTTCGTTGTTGACAGAATAGTTGTAAGTGATGTCATGGACTCGCTAGTGGGACTGGACGAAGTGGCGATGCTAGAAGAAATCGACTTGGTGAACGATATGGATCAAGATTGGATCGACGATCGATCAGAACCGGAAGTGGAGTTCGAACCAGAAGCGGAACAGACTCATGAGCAAGAACTAACGAACTTGCGCGTACTCGAATGGCTGCACGATCTGCCGACAGATCCAAAAGAGACGATCCTGACGATTCAGGACGTCGATAAAGACGGCATCAAATACATCAGTCATGACAATACCGAGTCCAACTGGGTCGCCCCAGATGGTCCTCTACGTGTTCCACAATCCAACCTCGATCTCCTAGACTTTGGGCGATCGACGGGGACGTCGATGGATATTTTTTGTCCGGGGAGTGGGGGTAGGACTCACCCACACCGAAAATCTGATGATAAAAAAATTGAAATCGGCAAGAGAAACCGGAGAACTAGAGACAGAGGGCGAGAATGCTAAAAAACCACCTTTTGGACGAATCTTTGAATCGTATTTTGATCTACCGAACCATTATTCGAACAATATCGTCATAACGGACAGCGATTTCATACTCACGGAACGCACGTGCGCCAAAGCGATAACCGCGGACGTAAGCTTCAAAACAGCACTAGCGGCTGACTTCAAAAGAGAGTATAAGAATATCGAGTTTTTATGGAAACAGAGGCCTGGTGTGGGAGGGATGATAGCGTTGCCCCCTGTTGCATCACAGATACCAGGGAAATATTTGTGTTTCCTGGTTACCAAGGCCACTGATAGGCAACACGTAGATCCAAAGAGCTTGGTATTGGCCTTGACTCGACTTAGAGATTTTTTGGTTGAGAGAGGAGTGACCTCTCTCTCGTTGCCAGTATACGATCCTAATAGGGGAAAGCTACATCCGAGAGAGTTGTACGCACTCGTACATGTGATATTTTCAGAGACTGCCATAGAAGTTTACTTACATAAAAAATACTATCTGAGCATATGCTAAGAATTGCGCTCGGCGATAAGTGGTTTTTATTAAGTTACTCGATAAGAAATAAATTTTAGATTAGGTTAGGTTTTAGGTACAGTATTAGGGAACATTTTTTTATGTGATGGCTTAGGTGTGTGACGTTTATGTGTTTATGTGTTATGTTATTGTTATGATATGTTTTATGTTTTGTGTCATAAAAGACCTGGGGTACTCCAGGTCATCAAGGTGACAGCGCTCATTCGTGCTACTCTGACAAAGGTAAAGGTGGACGATCCACCTTGGTGCTACATTTTTAAATCAGAATTAAGAAGAGAATTTCAATGGAGATTTTTAAGGAGTTGAATGATGTTGTATCCAAAAATGATGGTTTTAAGTCGCGACTTGTTTTTTAGATCTTGATTGATCAAAAATTGTTTATTGAATCCATTGAATCGAAACGAGACAGGAAGACACTACACGACAGCAAGAACCAACACGATAAGAAATGGGTGATACGAACGAACTCATGGAATTCCTCTCAGCGAGTCTAGGAGCGACTCTAGACGAGATCTATCAGCGGCTGATCGATTGTGATTTCACACGAGAAGACCCGGGGCTGGCGATGTTTGTGGTCGCGCTCCTCAATGTATTAGGACGAGAGGGTCGAGGGAATCGCCCTACGGAAGTCGTGTTGATGTTGGCCTTCGGTGAGTCCGGGACCGCCGAGAGAGGCCGAAATCGACTGATGAGATGGAGGCGTGGAGAAATGTCTGGCCACGACCTGGCTCGTGAGCCAGGACTAGGTGAACAGAGGGACCACCGGCTAGTTGAGATGCCCTTACCATCCAACCGGCGCAGCCACTCATTGGAGCGAAGAGACAACGTGATGGGCCCGGCCCGTCACATTCGGTCGACTCCCCTACAGCTGCTCCTCCTTCGAAGAAAGTGAGGGTGAGTGAAATAGAGATCCAGACGTCGGAGACGATCGAGACGCTGGAAAAGAAGGAGAAAGATCAGAGCGAGCTGTGTGCCAAACTCCAGGAGTATAGGGCAATAGCTCGAGAAAGAGACGAATGGAAGAAGAAATACGAAGATCTACAGGTGACTTATAAGGAGGATGAAATAAAGCACCTGAAGGAGCTGTATATGGCGAAGGTGAGCCAAGTGTCACCGGAAGTTCTGGCGAGCATGAGATCCTCGGAGGGATCCAACGACACACGCCTCGGGACAACAGCCCAGGAGCTGTGTGTATCGAGAGGGCCCGAGGTTCTGGATTTACGTGCATCGAGAGAGCCCGAGGCTCCTCAGCAGACACGACTGTCTGCTTCTAGTCAAAGGTTCACGATACCAGACCCTTCTGACACTTACCTCGCTCCTCAGTTCCAAGAATTGTTCAACCAAGTGGCCAGAGCAACGATGGATGAGATCAGCCGAACCACTGGACGGACATTGGGTAGGATCGTTCCTTCCCAGCGTCGTGATCAGTCATCTAATAGCTCGGAGCGAGCACCCCACCCGATAGTGCCCTCGGGTACTGCGCATGGCAGAACCTATCAAAAGTCCCGCGTGGTAGATATTAGGAAGAATCTGATGACACGGCACCAGTTCAAGCAAGTAGCTGCGGAGCATCCTCGAGCCTGCCTGAATGACATGAGCTGGAACCCCGCTACGAGCGATCAGGTGATTCCCCCAGGGAGTCGCCACCTGATCATAGGAGACAGTTTGGTGAGGGATCTGAATGAGATCTTCGTCTATGGTCAGACGACCACTTTGTCCTTTGGAGGAGCTTCAGTGGCTCAGGTCATCAAGATGATGAAATTCCAAAGCGAGGATCACCTGGATACGCTGGTGATAATGCTAGGAACTAACGACGTCTCGAGAGCCCCAGTGACTCCCGAGTGCAAGTGGGAGCCTCTGCTGGTATGCCTCCTGAATGAACTGAAAGAGAAGTACAGGCCCATGTTTGTGGTGCTGTGCACGATACCACAAAACCCGCTGATGGGCACCACAGTGGCAGATTTCATGAATGGCAACGTGACACGGTGGAACGAAATGATCCGTAATCTGGTGAGAAGCAACCCTGGCGAGTTGCGACTTCTGGATCTCGAAAACACGCTGCGCATGATTGATCACATTGCGCTTACCAGGGATGGGATACATTTCAACACCCAACGAGGGAGACACTGGATGAATGATGTATTCCAGACGCAATTGAGGGAAATGGAGCAGGAATCGAGGGCGACCAGTTCTCTGGCTCGGACCAGCTCAACGACCGGAGGAAGTAGAATAAGGGCAAGCGTGCCCGAATCCCTCGTCAACCGCCTAGGGCCTTTGGCGATGGAGACGGCTGTAGCCGCACCCACCGCTCCGAGCTCAAACGTGAGAGAAAGGCTAGGGACTGCTCCTCCTCCCAGAACACAACCGCTTGAAAGCCGACTCGGCAGATCAGTGGTTCAGAACAGAAATAACTCCCAGACCGTGTCTAGGAGGAACGATCCGCCCGCCACGGCAAACCCTGCTCCAGCAGCAGGACCGTCTACGAGCGCCGTGCCTGCGGAGGGAGTTGAACCAGGCAGCCTGCTGCTTTGGAACCGATCAGACCCGAGTCATTGGGGACAGTATAAGACAGACATGTCCACGAAATTGAACATGAATACCCTGACGTGTCTGGAGGACGCGATGAGAATTATTGGCGGAGAAAGTCCCACGGTGTCGCGATTGTATCGGATACCAGGCGTGGATTGGCTGCTAGCAGAGCAGGAGCAGTTCAGCTCTACGACTACGCTCCGACATGCAGACTTGAATGGATTGCCTCAGGACAACACCTTTGGACCCTTGAACACGCGATCCCTTACGGACGTCCGACAGAGAGCCCGGGAATTGACGCCACCTGCTCGAAGGGGCAAGTTTCAGGCAGAGAACAAGCCCAATAACAAGCATCATAAGATGTACAGGCAGCTCTCTAAACCACCCGGTCAGACGCCTGGCGAGTATTCAAGGGACTACCCCCGAACGACCACGGTAGATGGAGATGACCAGAGATATGGGAAATTGAAGGCCCCAATAGGCGATGGCCTGTTCGCAGCTTACGATCCCTTAGAGATGAAAGCTGCAAAATATCTGATCGTAGCCAGTTCCGATTATCTCTACACGCCCCGTTCTCTATTTTGGCCCGACGTGATTTTCTTCACGGCACCTAAATTGGATTGGGGACAGGCAATCGGCATGATGATAAGTGTACGAAGGGTAGTCAGTATGGAGCCGCAGGTGATAGTGGTTGCAGGCTCAAATGATCATCTGCAAAGCAGGGGCTTGTTGTCACGTCTGACGGATGGGTCGATCCCGAGCAACGAGGTCATAGGGGAGGCGATAATGACATTGCTCTCGGCGATGGCTGAGGTAGAAGTAGCAGCAAAACAACGTTTCACCCATAATGTGGTGAAGGTGGTCTTTGTGTTGTCACCAGGGTACGCTGCATTGCCAGAACCCCTTCAGTTTGTATACACAATGGTCACGACGATAGCAGAGGGGAGGTTCAACGTGATAATTCCTGCCCCGAACAGAGTAGTAGACCCAGACAATTACTACCCGTCCCGATCTGAGCTTCCCGCCGTTTGGGCTGACATTTCGAATGCCATACAAGGGCTCAGAGATTGTAGCACAACTCGGTTGGTGCTAGATGAAGTTCTGGGGTTGGAGCTGTCCAACTTTGCCAGATTGCTGAAACTAAGACCAGGGGTGGACGACGATCATCTGTTAGTACAACAGGTGGCTGATGATCTCTGGTTCAGACAGATGGATCATGCCGAGAATCATCATGCAGGATAGTCTGGAAGAACATGACATCAGCGGAAGAAGATCTCATGGCAATGGCTTTGCGCACGAAGCCGCACAATAACGTATGGTTGTACTTGTCACCAAGGCTGTGCACCTTGGGTGAGGATGCGTTCGAGCATGCGCCGGCAGTGATAAAGGAGATACATGTGTATCTGAAAAATTTGTTTGATGCCCGGGAGTTAGCTGGGGGCATGATGTTGAAGCTGATGCAGGACGTAAACACGATGTCACTGGACAAGTTCCAAGCTGACGTGCTAGCCACGAGGGCACAGTACGAACGATCGGATGCTATCTTGGGTGGAATGGGAGTGGGATGGACGCCATCCTTCCTGTCGACGTGCTATCCTAGGGCATCCCGGAACTTGATCGCGAGTTTTGTGAGAGACATCAGGAAGTTATCGATTGGCCTGGTGTTAGCCTTATACGTGACATTTGGTCACGAAAATTTCGTGAAGGGGCCGGCGAATCTCTTCAACCAAGCGTTGGCAGATTTGAGATTGGATGGACTCCTGACCCTGATTGCCATGACCTACGGTCGACTGGGTGATTTGCTTGTGCTGTTACGTTACCCTGAACAACTACAGGGACCCAGTCGTGAGTTCAATGCACAGTTGGAAACCGCCTCGCTCAAGAAGATGAAAGACTGGAGGACTCTCCTGCTCCAGTATCTTTTACAGCAGAACAGAAGCGTCACGGGAGAAGATAAGGTGGCGACGGATGCGAGTGAGTGCAAGCAATATTGTGGCATGCTCTTGCTGACAGAGTTGGCAGTCATGATGCGGATCGATCCGTTGGCTCTGATTCACGGACTGCGGGAATTCGTCACGGTGGTGTATGGACCGGTGATGTCTTTCGTGTTCCCGGACGTGCAAGTCGAGGCATACAGGAATTCGGTGTTATACGTCAACCTGGTCTCAGTCGTGGACTGTTCTATGCTGAACTGGGTAGAACAGAGGGAGTTGAGAGGGCTGGCCAGTGATGATAGGCTGTTCGGAAGAATAGCGGAGCCAGGATGGATGTTGATGGATTTCAACAACCACTTCAAGTGCCGAATGGGCCGTGAGGAACTTTCTCACATCCAGTTCAACCCGAAGCTTTGGAACTTAAGACCAGTAGTGAAGGATACGGGAGCGGCCATGGGAGTGCCACTCCTACCAGAAGCCTATGCACACGCTAAAGAGAACCAGCAAGCGTGGCTTTCCGGGTCCAGGCCGCTGCCGGACCAATGCCCTCGATATCCACCGATAAGGAGGATGTTGTTGGGAGTCACATCTCCCATCATTGCCCCTCGCATCGGAGCAGCTCGCGACGCAGAGAAGAGAATGTTGAAGTGGAGTGAAGGGATGGAGCCGCGCTTCATCGGCTGGAATGTTGCAGCCGCGCACACGTTTGACTTCTCATTTCCTGATGCTTGGAGTAGAAAGAAGATCAAGGCACTAGGAGACCAGAGTGCCGAAATGTGGAACGAAGTGTATTCTCCCACAGACGATTGGTCAAGACTGAAGTGGTCAGGAGAAGTGAAAGTAGTGACGATGGAAGTGGCAAAGGAGAGCAGAGGAGGCTCGTATATAACAGTAGAGGACCTGGCACCACATGGCGAGGAGTCTGTGGAATTCCTGGTGAATGATGAGTTGTTTTATCATGCAGGAGACATGACCGTACCGGCTCGGCCGGACTCGGGCATAGATTCACAACAAGGACCTTCCGGACCCAGGCCGAAACCTGATGCAGGTGATGATGAATTGATGGATCAGGACGATGACGACGACATCGAGGGAAAGACGGGAAAACCGGGTGAGACGGATCTGGGAGCGTTAGAGAGAGACTTGCTAGAATACCGGTTTAGTGAAGACGACGATGGGGAAGTCGATGGTAGTCTATTGCTAATGACGCCATCGTCTTTCATGTCCCCTACAAAGGAGGCGTCGGCCGACTTATCCCCGATGGACCCAATAAGCCAGGCGAGAGAATGCCGAAGCAGGGATCCGCAGAAATTGCTCCATGAGTCACCAAGGAGGAGAAAAATCGAAGAATCAATGAGGGTATCCTTCCTGAGCACGCTGCCGGAAGTGGAATGGGAGAGATATCAAAGTGAGTCAGAAGGCAAGACAGGGGCAACCTGGAGCCGAGTGAATTTCATGGAAAGATCATGGGACGTGATACGACGATATGGGACGCAGTCCATAATGAAGGTGGGATTGAACCAACCCATCATGCGTGAGGTCTTGGAGAAAATAGTGAACTCCATGGAGTCGGATGTTCTGACCGAGTCAGTAACAGAAGACAGTGCCGATGATCAGCAGGTTGCAAAGAAATTACCTGTCAGACGAGCCGGGAAGGGGCTGAAGCGACTAAAAGGGAAAACAGGAAGTCGAGCCATGAACCCGAGAGTGGTGAAGTCGAGAGCCAGCGCAGTGGTGACCTCTCTAACGAGCGCAGGTCGTTCAGGCGAGAGCGGGCAAGGAGATAGTGCACGCTGACAGGGGGAGAAAAAGAGAATCTGATAACCCCTATGCTCTTGGCAGGTCTGACCACGACTGCTGTAAGATCAAAGAAAACAGCACGAACCCTGGCAGACACTAAATTAGAGATGGAGATCATCAGTCAGTGTGGATCTGGAGGACTTGAAGATTACAGGCCCTCGCGGACCAACATAGCCAAGCTGAAGCTGGAAGGACAACTCGACGTGGTCGAGTACAGTCGAGTCACTGTGCCGGAATCAGTCCACATGGGAGATCCAGCAGGAGGATATGTGGAGATGTTGAAAGCGAGAAACTCAGCGAGAGGGCACCTGATGGCTTGGAGCGAGAAGCGAGCCATGCAGGAATATCTGAAAGAGCTCAAGGAGAATTCAAACTTAAATCGAAAAGAATACGGCACGGTAATGTCCTCTGAAGCGAACGAAATTGGATTGGAAAAGCTACTAGAAATCTCCTGGAGGGCGGCCCTCCAGAGATACTTCGACGAGTCGATGCATGCACCTGCTACGGTGGCAGCATACCTGGCTCATCCTTGCATGAGAACTGATCTGCAAGTACGGTTGGCTTGGTGCTTGATGGGCATCAAGAGGGCGGAGTATGAAGCCAATAATGATTCGAAATCACGGGAACAGGAGCTGGAGTTGATGGAAGCTCTGCGATCGTTGATTTCTAAAGACGATTCTGCGATAGCATGGGCTAAGCGTAAGGATGCCCTTTGCTTTGTCAGGTTCGTGGTGGATCGTATCCCCACTCCTGTTTTGGGAGAATGTATAAAGATCATTCGGCAAAAGGGAGTTGATTGCGAAAGGGACTTCCTTAGGGCACTCCTGGAACTGTATCAGGACATGCCGTTGACTGTACCAAACAAGGAGTCGAATGACATGGAGAGCTATCGCAAGTTGGAAGAAGTGGGAAGATGTTCCAACAAAGAATTGAAAGTGAGCCGGGAGTTGATTGAAGCAGTCAAAGGACAAAAAGAGTTTGCAACACTAGGGAAACTGAAGTCGTTCCAATATGTGTCTGGCATACCGGGGATAGCGTATAATCCCTTCGTGAATGAAGAAGCCAGGGAAGCGTACTTCGACTATGAGCAAGTCATAGTACTCAATTTCTGGGTTGAACGTATTAAAGAAACTGGAATGCTGATGGTGGAACAACCCAAGCTGGGAATTATCTTGGAAGAACGAGTGGTCGAACCCTCGGTTCCCGAGCTAAAGGGGCAAGTGAGTTTTGATTGTGGTTCTTGGGACGGTCCCTTGAAAACCAGTCTAGTGACGATGTGGGAACTCATGAAGCCTTCTTGGTGTCCTCATCCTAACGCGTTAGACCTAGATGATGACGCAAGTTTGCATGATCTGGCCATGATACATCATCTGCTGGCCATGAGGTTGACGAAGCGGAAGAGCAACCCATCCACGGAGCTGTCCGAGGAAGGTCCATCGAGCAATTGGTTGAAGCAAGGCACATGCTTGGCTCAACATAGTGGGATGGAAGGACATGTTTGTAACCTGGGACAATGCCTGGTTACGCTGAGCGAGCAGCATCGGCAACTGGCACGATTGTACGGAAGATTGAGCATGTCGGATAAGAGTGGCATGAAGTTGGTCGCGAATTGTCATGGGGTGACGGATGTAAACTTGATCACAGCCTTGGGATTTTGTAGCATGACGAGTTCGATTGAATCGCTTGAGCGCCTGGAGCGTGCCCATGAGCTAGTGACGTCCCTCAGCGTGGAAGTATTCCCTGGAGCATTGCAAACGGAGCAGAAGATCGGAGGCTGGAGAGAAGCTCTGGAGAACGAGATGAATCTGAAAGATAGTGAGGCCTATCATGAACCGACTGGTTCAAAATCTCTGGTGGGTTCAAGCTCTGCACCATATTGCAGTAGTAGATATCCTACACACATGGTGGTGATGGATGCAAGGACACAGCAGGTGTTGATTGACCAACTTTTCTCTGTGCCAAAGTGCGTAAGGTTGGCCAGAATGTCGGAGAGGTCATATGATTTGTTGGCGAAGATCTTTCGGGCAGTCCCGAAGAGATCTGAAGGCGAGTTGCAAGACGTAGTGGGTGAAGAGTTTCTGAGATTAAACGAAGGCAATGTGAGTGAGTTCCAGAAACAGAAAGCGAGTGGAGCCTTACCCACTGAATTCCCCACCATAGAAGAGAAAGACGACTTACATAGAATTCTGATGGAGGTGGAACCGTTGCTGGGAGCCTCAGGATATCGGACCCGAAGGAACATAGTGAGAACCCATGGGGAGTATCCTTGCCACTGCTTGGCGCAGACGTTGTGGTACCCCAAACGCGGGAATCTGATGCTAGAATGGGACGTGGAGGAGTTATACTCTACGGGGTTGCCCGATCAGAATCAACAGGTGTCAATCGTGGTGGTTAGTGCCATGCTGGCAGTGAGATGGCTGGAGGCTAACGCGGACACAAGTGAACAGGAGACGGCCGTGCCGACTCCTGAACAGCTGAGCAACGTGAAGATGAGTCATGAATTGGATCTTTTCAGAACCACCTGCAAGGTTCTGAGAATACCTAAAGCCATTGAAAGAATATGGTCAAGGCAAAGATTGATGCCTTGGTTCCGTGCAGTGATGACATCATGGATGTATGAACGCGCGAAGCGTCACATGTCGAGGAACACGGAAGCCTATCAATCTTTCCAGCTAGATATAGGACCAGGAGCCTATAAGAGAGCATTCCTGACGCACAGAAACGCGGTCACCACGGCGGTGAAGCGAGTAGCTGGAGCGCCTTGTGCAACTGAAGATGAGAAGAAAGAGGTCTTAAGAGCTGACCTAGAACGAAACGTGAGCCTGTGTCTTCACAACAGCTTTTGCAGGAACCGGGAGCAAAAGGTTAATGTTGACTTGCTACCTTGTTGCAAACCGAGGCTGTTGGAACAGGAGAGTTGGGGCACGGCCCGCAACTCCATGGACATGCTGGAGAAAGTATTGGAAGACAGCGAAGCTGAAGATCAAGATGGAGAAGTGATGGAATGAAGATGAACAAAGAAGAGAAGAGAAGGAGAAAAAACTTGATTGTCTTTGTGTGCTAAAACTTAAACCAATCAACCAAGTTTTGATTATTGAACTTGTGAAACTTTTTATTTTGATTTAGTTTGGTCAAACCAAACTTTGAAAATTGTTAAATTGTTGAAAAAGAAATTTTAGTTATGACTATTTATGTATGTATATATAGAACATAGGTGAGTATATTTACCTATTTAAATACGATTGAAGTTTTTAACCTGTGTAAGACACAATTTCACTGTGTGGCAACATGGTAAGATTGAGTAAACTCGCTCGAGAAGGGTGGGTAACTCAATAACTTTCCTAGCCACAGAGTTTCTTAGTTTTAATATTGAAAGGACCGCATAGATAACTGATTATACTTGGTGAGTGACGTTAAGTTAATTTTAAAGGGTGCGTGGCCGTGCCACGTCCCACTTTTTAATCACAAAGAGCGAAAAGAAATTTTATGGCAAGACGACGTAAGTAGTCAGAAAAGAAATTTTATCTAGGACACTCCTCATGGTGCAAATTTTGTGAAAATGTTGAAAGGCAGTGAGATGTAGTACGATGCCATTTGTGAACACGTAGTGAGTTGAGGTGGGGTAGATAAATTTCATTTTCTTATGCGATTTGTAAGATTGATTACAGAAAACTGGATAACTACTTGACGATAACCCGGTGTTATGCGATCAATAGGGACATTGATGGGGACTGTCCGGGGAGTATGTGCCATTCTGCCGGATGGCACAGCGCAACCTTCCGACGAAGCACGAATCAGAGAGAAAAGGCCTTAACAGCAAAAAAGTGCTTGAAAGGAGGGTCGAAGTATTCTGAAATTTTCTATTTTTAAAATTTCCATTTTCAAGTTGATATTTCTCAGAAATACGAAAAACGGCCATTTTGACAAAAAAACGACGAAAAATAAGAACAACGACAAATATTGTGAAAAACAGTCGTGCAAGAGACGGAAAATACGAAGCCTCTTATCGTGGCAGCAACGCACGATAAGACCCTTATCAACAGATATTAGTGGAGAAGGAAGCTTCAGTGGGGAAGGAGTATTCCACGGAACCCTCCCGGGACGCAAATTAGAAGAGATAAGAGCGTTATCGCAGGAATATTACGGGAGCGGAGGCTTGGTCCCCCAGAGACTGTTTATGTGAAGGGACTGTATAAAACTGACTGTATAGCTACTTGGATGTCGTGAAACTTTAAATTAACATCGGTGTAACTTGATATTTTAGAATATGAGTAGCTAGAAAGAGGAAAGGGTCAATCCATCTCCAATGGATTTAATGTAGAACTGTCACACAAAAACATATTAAAATAGGTTGTTCGAACCGTGTTTTTAATGACAATCACGTAGTCTGAGGATCCGAGACTCAGCTATGTGGTTGTGTTCGCATGTAAACGAAAGCTGATCAAAAGTCGTTTCACTGATGGCCTAAAAATGGTAACTTTTTACTTTGCCCTAGACAGACCAGAAAATCAACTGGCAAGGTCGAGACGGTGAAAAGCGAGTAGGATTAAAGTAACTGACCCCTGCCAGTCGTTAATAGGTACTTTTTCTACGCTCCGTCGCTGTGTAGCATTTGGGCGAATATTACAGTTCTCGCCTGTTTCTGCTCCTAGATCACCTGTCTCTCTTGCTACTCTTAATTTTATTATTAATAATTTTTCAGTGTGGGTAAGTCCTACCCCCGTTACCCGGAAAAAAATCTCCATCGACGTCCCCGTCGATCGCATACCGGTTATTAAATCGAGTTTGGATGCAGGAATGAGTAATTGCACTTCCTGGGCTGCCCAGGAACAATCCCTTTTCGGTTTTTATGTATTTCATGCTCTCACGGTCTACATCTTGAATCGTGACACTGGTCTCCTTCGGGTCCAACGTCATTTCGTTCAGCCATTTCGAGACTCGCAGATTTGTCATGTCTTGTTCATAGGATTGCTGTTGCTGGTCGTCGAATTGTACCTCGGTCTTGGACCGGTCATCGACCCACTCCTCGTCACTGTCGTCGACTATGTCGATGTCTTGCGACACGGTTATTTTTTGTAAACACACCAATTCTTCCACTATCTTCTTCAGGTATATTCTGTCTACTACGAAGTCATCTCCGTAAGGATTGTATTTCTTCGTGAGTCTTGTCCTGTCCTTCTGTCGAGCCTGTATCGTGAATGGAAGATCTGCTTCCAAATTCTTGGGGATCTCCATCTGTTCGGGGTCTTGCCAGTCCTCTTCTGCGTAGGGTAAGGTTTCTTCATCCGCTTCAATCACCTCGTTGGGATCCAGGTCCAGTGGTGGACTTGATCCTTTCTCTACGACCTCAATCCCATCATTCTTTCCCCTGGTGCCCTTCTCATTGACCTCACAGGCAGGGTCCATCATCAGATAAACCCCTCCTTCTATGTCTGCAGGTATACACCAGTCTTCCGTCGACGGGTTGTGTGGCTTAATGTTTTCGTAGTGAGCGGCTCGGCCGGTACTCAGTCTTTAAAAACGTCCCTTCTGATGCACTTTTGTAATCATGAAGGGTCCCCTCCACTTCTTTAGAACTTTTTTGTTCCTTTCGGTGGTATAAAGTTTTGAAATAGCCATACGTAGTCTCCTACCGAGTAAGTTTTTGCACCACCTGCTTTTTTATCGAACCTTTTCTTCTTCCTTGCCTGTGCCTGCTGAGTGTTCCGTCTACACAAGTCGTTAAGTTCTTGCTGACGTCTAATCACATGCCTTACGTAGACTTGTGGCGATTTTTTCTTCCCCTCATACTCTGGGTAAAAGAAAGTCAAGGCAAAGACTTCTCGTGTCCGGTTAATATCATTTGTGGACTAACTCCGGTGGTGATCTAGCTATCTGTCCCAATCGGTCAAGTAACTGGAACAAAATACCCCCAGCATTGACACCAACGTCCGATTTTGCCTTTCCACTAAGCCATTCGTCTGGGGATGGTATGTCGTGGAGTGAGCTTGGGCCACCTGTGAGCGTCTTATGAGCTCTTTCGTAAGTTCTCCCACGAAAGCTGTTCCGTTATCCCATTGAAACGTGTCATCGCACAACCATGTATCGCTATCCACGTATTGATTAGATGATCGCACGTCTCTTCTGCTGAAGCATTTATGCAGGGCACGGCCTCTGCATACTTCGTGAAGTGGTCTATCATGACCAAGACCTGATTATAGCCACTGTATGTCATACATATTTTCTGTTGGTCAATCTGCACCACCTCGTTGAATTCAGATGACTCGATCGACTGCAAGGGAAATCGCAATTTCCTTGGATCCTTGACCTGTTGGCATGACAGACATGCTGTTACCCACTTCTCGCATGCCTTCTTCATCCCAGGCCACTCGAGGCGCTTCAGGATCCTCTGGTATACTACAACGATTCCCTGATGGCCCATATGATCATGCGACCTGAATAAAAGTTCTGTCTGATGGAGTTGCGGCAACACTATTGCATTATTTTTGTACAGGACATTGTCTTCTTCTCTTACAAGCCAGGATCCCGTCCTTGTTCAGATATAACCTCCCCTCTTTCTCCATAAAATACTGTCTCAGAATACGGTAACTGTCTTCCTCCAGGTCACCTTTCCCTGGGGTTTTGATCCACCTTTTCAAGTTACTACACATGCGGTCATTTCTTTGTGCTCTTAGTAGGTCTGAGAGTCTGTATCTCGCTTTCGAGTACGTCTTCATGAACCTCAAATAACTATTCATTTCATCTGGCTGATGCGTCAATTCCATCTTTACGCACCACATTTTCGCCAATGGCTCTGGATCTTGTCTGAAGGGTTGAAGATCAGTCCTGACCACTTCCTTCTGTGGCCACAAACTCATCGATCATTTCGAAACCGCTATTGTTTCTAGATCATCCGCTGCGTTGTCAAAGACTGTTTCGCTACGTAGCAGGTAGCGATCACTGTCAGGGTCTTGATGTAACTCTCTGTCTAGGTCTCTTGCTCGAGTCTCCACTAGCAACGTGTGGATCGCTAGCTCTGATAATTCCGATATTGTGCTCGAGTTTATGTCTGAGTAAGTGTCAATTCATGAATTCCTCGAGTTGTCGTCAACGGAAGAATCTGTCACTGAGCATGTTTCTTCCTCGGGATCAGTTTTATGCGCTCTGCTCATCCATCTGAACTCCCCGGAAAAAAAAATTTTATCCGCCAGGTCTTGTTCCTCACCTTGAACTTTTTCCTCTGCACCTGACTCTCCGGGCAAACTTTCTTGTCCCGGGTCTTGTTGATAAACTTGACTGTTCCCATCAACGGCTATCTCCCCAGACACACTTTCTTGCCACAGGTTTTGTTCAAACTCTTCGCCTTGCTGATCCTGATCCTCAAAGTTGACGGTTTTGCTTTGTGTCCCTTTCACCTGTTCTTTTCGTTTGTATGATGTACTTGTCAAGACATTTTGGGGTATCGAGGACATTAGTTGCTGAACTATTGTCCTACAATCCCTCTCATTTTCCTTGTGTTGACGTCTTGATGGCATAATCTTTACTTTCTCACTGATTGTTAGCGATGCCATGGCTGCTGCCCACTCGGGGTCATCTCTTGTTACTTCTCTCTCTAACAACTCACCCAGCATCCGCGTCACTTGCGGAGTGACCTGGACCGTTCTATCTAGCATTGAGAGGCTGTTTATGTTCATGCGAGACAGTTCCTGTTGGACCAGGTTCGAATGTAGCAACATATCCAAAGGCACCGGGTCCTTCTTTGATAAGATCTTTATTTCCGCTGCCTTTCCACCGGTAACTCGGGTTGTCCCGGAACCGGATGTCCAGATTTGTCCAACCATCTCGTCAAGGGAAGCGCCTCTTAGGTTTCTTTGTTCAGAAACGAGAACCCTTCCGTAATTTCCGCCTGATTGGCTTGTTTCTGTTCTAGTCTTTCATTGAACTCAGTCTTCTTGCTGAGGCTGTCAGCATTCTGATGTTTGTCACGCATCCTGCGCTCGATTATCATGTGGTAGCCGTCTAATCTGACTATCCATCGACCAATGTAGCTCTGGTACACCGAGTACGTCTTCAACCAGGATAACGCTCTATTGTCCACGCGTATTTTAAAGGGAGCGCTCCCTAAGTATGCGCGGTACTTCTCCACGAATGTGACCACTGCAAATTTTTCTGCCTTTGGTGCACCATATTTCATTTCAGTGTCAATTTACTGCCATATGCAATGGGACGGAGAACTGTTCTTCCATTCCATTCCTGCTCCTGATGCAGTATTCCTGAGATGGCTACTACTGATGCATCTGTGTCAAGAACATTCATGCCCTTCTCCGTAGGCGTGCCTAGCCCTGGCGCTTCGCACGGTTCCCGCTTTATGTTCCCGAAGGCAGCTTGAGCTTCTTCGTTCCATTCGAAATTCTTTCCTTTGTTGCGCATCAGTTTCTGCATGGGGTACACCTTGTTTGCGTATCCTTTTATGAACTCACGGTAATATTTGGCAAACCCCAGGAAGCTCATGAGTTGTGTGTCCGCTCTGGGAGCCTTCCATGTCAACACAGCCTCCACTACTTACGGGTCCGGCCTCACGCCGAGCATGTCCATCATTCTTTCTAGATACTTGATTGAATCCCTAAGGATTTCACAATTCGATGGTTTGCATTTAAAGCCTGCTCTTTTCAAGCAGCCAAAGACCTCATCGAGCCAATCAATGTCGTCTTCCAAGGTGGGTGTTGCTATGACCACGTCATCCACGTAACACATCACAAGGTTCCCGTACTTCTTCGTCAATCTGGTCAAAGCCTGAGCCATCAGTCTTTGAATAGTGGCCGTGACATTGCACAAGCCAATGGGCATCCTCTTCCACTGGTACAACTCCAATTCACATGCAAATTTGGTCTTTTCTCTGTCCTTCTTCCGCAGAGAGACCTGCCAGAAGGCAGAAACCAAGCCAATGTGGTGAAGAACTTGGCTTCACCAAGTTTCGAGAGGCTCTCGTCTATCCGCGGTATCGGGTACGCATCTTTTATTGTCACTGTGTTCAGGTAACGAAAGTCGCAACAGAAGCTGAGCTGCCCCCTTCTTTTTGGCCATGACTACCCCGCAAGCCCAAGGGGATTTCGAGGGTTCTATCATGTCGTATTTGAGCAAAATTTCTATTTCCGCTCGGCACGCTTCCAATTTATGAGGCGTCATTCGCCTTGCGCCTTCCCTATGAAGAATGGCGCCTTCTTCTAATTCTATCTCGTGTTCGATGAAGTTGCAGCAACCGATGTCCGCCTTATGTTTTGAAAATAGGTCCAAACTCCGATTTAAAACCGCCCTTAATGATTCAAAATCTCCTCCACCTATTTTCCCTCTCAAGTGTTCTATCTTCGCCAAAACAAGTTTGTCGGTTTCTAGTTCGTATGACGAGGGGCGTTCTAGAAAATTCGAGCAGCTCGGCAAGCCGTCATCCGTTTCGGGTTTCATTGAAAACAGTTTATTAATGGATTTAAATTCATCAATTTTCTTTAAAAGTTTATCCCTATCAGCATGATTCGGGCATTCTTTCACACTATATCTCTTCAAGTTTTGTGTCTCCTCAAAGTCGGTTTTCATCGGCAAAGCGTAACCAAGGTTTTTTTCCACGCTGGATCGTAACCGTGGTGTCCAGTGTAATCAACAACACACTGGCACACAGCCCGTTTCGTGTTATGGAAAAGCTCCGGCCTAAAATCACCGAGCTTTGACTATTTGAGTTAAGTACCAAACAAACCTGTTTGATATCACTTAACGAATTTGAATTTCTCATTCTAAAAATTGCTATTACAGCTTTTCCCGGCTGTAGTTTTACCTTTCTATCTAAAAAGCTTGGTACCTTGTTTCAATCTGTTATTTTTTTCTATTAATTGGTTTCTTAACATACTTCCGGTCCGGGTTTCTATTCCTTATTAGACGATTGTTCAAGTCAGAAGTTCCGGACAAAATCACGGCCCAGGATGAATTGGTCTGAGTCGTCTAAATTCTCAACCACCAGGAAGCTCATCCAAAGAGCCTGTCCTCCCATTTGAAGGAACGTTATTGGTGTCCTTCCGGCCACGTAGATGGCTCCGCGGTTGGCGGCCGCAAATCTGAGGTTCGTTGAAATTAGATTTTCCCTCGTGAAGCCCATTCTTTCCCAAGTCTTTATTGGCATCACTCTTACCACTGCTCCTGTGTCCAGTAGTCCTGTTACTCCAATTTTGTTCCCATTGGTGTCTAGCAGATGTGCAATCACATCTGCTTCGTACCCTATGTGTACTGCATCTTGCTCCATCATGGCATCATTGCCGATTCTACAGACCTTAAGTTCTTCCTGATCCCAATAGATTTGTCACATTTGGTCACCATCTGTTGTGACGTAGGTCCTAGTGTAGATACTTATCCCGTCAACGTTCAACATCACTTGATACGGTCCATAGACTTCAGCGTAGCGCCCGTGGAGTTACTTTGTTCGAGGGCCAACAGTTGTCAGCATTGCTCGCACAGCCCTCGACTCAGTGCGTGGCTGTACCTGTCTCAGATAATCTGCATCTGTGTCTAAACGCATCATAGTGAACTCTGAGGGATCACTTAGGTTCCTGATCACCTGATGTCCCGCAACTGAAATTATTGACTGTATTCTGCTTTCTTGTGGCACCATTTTGAACGTCTGACCAGAGATCACATTTAAATTCTTGCCCAAACTGCTGGGTGCTTTCGTTTCCTCAACTTCTGATGCCTCGAAGGCGTTTAGCCTTTGCTGAAATTTCTCATTCTCTTGTTCGAGCTTCACCTTTTGTTTGATCTCCTTCGTTACCAACTCCTCCTGGACTCAGTTTAGAGCGTCCCTCGCGGCTGCCCTATAGTCGATCTTGAAGTCGTCTGCCGCAGTCACCGGTTCCGGTCCACGTATTTCTTCAGTTACTGCTTGCATCTTCTTTGTTGCCAGCTCTTGCGGCTTCTCCTTTCTGCGTACCTCCGATTCACTCAACAGGCGAGCCTTGCTGGCTTTCACACCCGATAAAGCTTCCTCATGCCTTGGATGCTTGATGTCTGCCAGAGTATCCCAAAATTGTGGACAATCCGATTTAAAATGACCTTCCAAGTTATAGATGAAATACCTTGGGCCGAATTTCGCAATTACTCCTCTCATGAAATCTTCATGATCGACCTCTGACGCATCTTCATCCTCGAGGCTAAAGCCTATTGCTTTCATGCCCTGTTTATAGGCTGGGCATGCTGACACATGATAGTCCGTCAAACTGCAATTTGCACAAGAGCGTCTCTTGTCCATATCGTCCCTTGGTTTGTACCAGTTGTTACCTTGGTTTGATTGTCCGTTGTTAAAATTGCCATAATTGTTTTCGTAATATCCAGATCTTGATGGAGGTTTCAGTTAAAAATATTCTTTTGACTTGAGTCTCAACTCCTCTGGTGTTGGCGCATTGGTTGAAAGCGGTGCGTAAGGCGTCGCTAACATTGTTCGAAGCTCATCATTCTTCACACCATCGATGAATTTTGAGGCTACTGTCAGGTTCATCCTTCTATTCGACTCTTCTGGTTGGCTACGCCTTCTCAGCATCTCCAAGTCGTCTAGAAACTTGTCTATCGTCTCGTCTTCAAGTTGCCTCCATTTCTCGAAGCGCATCATTGCTTGGTGTCCTTGTACCCCTGAGCCAAAACGATTTAACTAAAATTTCGAAGATCTTCTCAGTAGTATCCCGTTGGTATTGCTTTTTGGCCATCACACAATTTAAGGCTGTCCCTTCAAGGTTACTGGTGAGAGCACTGCATTCTTGTCTTTCTGACAAGTCCTCCTCTTCAAAATGTAGTTTCATTACCTCTATCCAGGTATCAATACAGCCATCAGATTCATCTTTATAGCATCTTGGTTTATTAAAAACCCTTCTGGACTTTTCACTGCGTTCATTGGTTCTAGATAACCTCGCTAGGAATGTTTTCAAGGACCTGTTCAGAGCGTCAAAGGCTGTGGCCATTGATTCAGCGTCCCTTGAATGCCCCGCTTGAGCCTCATTGACCCCTGATAGAGATCTGGATTTTCCCTCCTGTCCGAATCGCTGGGATGGATTCTTCCTTGATTCGCATGACTCCAGTTTCTGGAATAACATCTCCCAGTCGCATGTGTATCTTGCGTCGGTCGTTTGGTTGAGGTTGGTCTGTTGCCAGTTAAACTTCCTCTGATGTTTGGGCCCCGTGGCCTATTGTCCCCTGTGGCATAGCTGAATGAACTGCCCCTTCCTCTAGTGGATCCATGAGCATTTCTCCTGTTCGGTTGTTCATTGAAGTTCACTCTCGGCTCCACTCCCTGCTGGGTTCTCTCGAGTTCGGTTCCCCATTCTTCGATCCACTCCTGCTGCCTAGTAGCCCATCCAACCTATCCATGATAGCCTTAGTTCGCCTCTCCATCATCGCGTCAATCTTCCTGTCAAGAGTCCCAAGAGTCTGCACTTGTTGAACTCTCAACGTCTCCTTGTCATCTCTCAATCGTAACTCTCTCTGCTCAGCTTCCCTCGTCATTCGCAACAAATTCTTAGCCAAGTGTTCATCCGTTCTCTCCTTCAAGCGTTTTTCGCTTCTGCTAACTTCTTGTCTGTTGCGGTTGATCTCTTCCCGCAGGTTTTCTTGACGTGGACTGCTCTTTCTAGTTCACTCATTCTTAAGGACATCTGTTCATTCTGTTCCCCTATGCTGCCTACTATGTTGGTCAAGGCTTCTTTGATTGATGCTCCGCTATCCACTAATGGCGTCACAAGTGGCGGCATCACTCTGTCAGTTCCAGGTAGCTTGGTGCTGGTCGAGACTCGGTTCTTGATTCTCTGCCTCGACGTCCCTTCATGATCCATTCCTGTATCCGCAGGTGGGTTACATAGCCCTGTGTTTCTGTTCTTCCCAGTTCGCATCTCTGAACTCGTCATGGTCTCAAAGTCTCCTGACTGGCCTGATCCGTTTGTGGTCTTGCTTATTGTCCTCACTATACCAAATTGGTTCATGGGGCCCGTCTCTCTATCGGTCTATGCGTCATTCTCCTGAGTCGACTTAATGAGGTTGACTTGAGATCCGAAGTCATCTTGCTCGTCATCGTCCTCCTCCTCTTCTTCGTGGGTTTCTGCTTCATCACCTGTACCCGTTCCCATGGTAAATGGAAAGAAGTTTCCCAAACGGTTCTTCAATCTTTCTGAAAACGAGGAGGACGTTTCCGGTTTCTCCGTCATGCCATGCATCATAGAGTTGTCTGTGGGTGATTTTGTAGTCGCCACATTTTCAGTAGAGATGTCGGACAGTTCCGACATCTCTTCTCGGTCTAAAGTCCCGCTGGAAGTGGCAAAATCTTGGCCCTGTTCTACCGGAGTAGGTTCACTCGCCAATAATCTGTTTCGTCTCCCTTCAGGTCCATGTCCGTCCCTGTTCTCATCCATGGCAGATTCCGGATGGACCTCTACTTCAAACATTGCCTTTTGTCCTTCTGAGGACTTTTGACTCCTGGTTTCAACAATTCTGCCTGAAACGTTTTTCCCTTTGTCGGTCCGGGTTCGTGTGATCCTTTCCACAAAAGGGTCATTCATTGCTTTTCTTTGTTTCTCTGGTATGAATTTCCTGGAGCTATCACTTAGTTTAGGTATCCTTGACTTGTCTAGGCTCATTTTCAATTTATCACTTCCCACTGCCTATACAGTCAATTCGATTGCTAGTGTCGTTTTTGTTTGACTACTGATAATAAAAATAATACAACTCAATAAATTCCAAAAATTTCACTTAAATAGTGACCACGAATCTTTGTATGTTATCACAGTACAGCGTGTATACAATTTATTCACAATAATCGATAATTAGTTGTAAGATATGAAGCTAGCACAGTCTGATGGTACCAATATATTTGAAAGATAGTGTACTCACTAACCCAATCAAGAACAAATATTATTGATTTAAAACCAAAAATGAAGAAAAATAAAAAAATATTTTCAATGAAAAACGTATGTGTTTTGTACTTTAGTCAGTCGCAATGTAATAGTCGATTTTGTTTCTAAAGAAAGAGCTTTACCTGTTCAGTGTTGCACCAAACAGAAAAATTTGAAGGCAGTTATTTTATCAAGTGGGCGTCTATTGCACCCACCGAGTCCTGTTTTACCTATCTGCCTTCGGATTGCCCGATCTAGACCTACTAAAATCCTCAGGGCAATCACTTTTCCAAAAAACGATTTGGATTTCAATCCACACAAATCAGTGACAAACTCTTGCTCAATTTAGGATTAGTGACGCAAATATCTGGATTCAGACCTGTTTTGTTTTAGTCTGGTCTTTTATAAAAGGCAAGTTACCAGTGCAGTCACTTGTTCCTTGCCTGTCTGCTAATAACCTTATACCTTTTACTATTTACTTTCTTATGTCCACTTAAGTTTTGACAAAAATAGGACCCCTCAGAATTGACAAAATTGGGACCCCTTTGGATTGCCAAAAACAGCACCCCTTCGGATTGGCAAAATTTTGGACCCTTCCAGATTGGCAGAAATAGTGCCCTTCCGGATTGGCAAAAATAGGACCCCTCCGGATTGGCAAAATTGGGACCCCTCTGGATTGGCAAAAATAGCTTTTCCGGGACTTTTTAAAATTTTCACCCTATACCCTTCCGGATACGTTCTCCGATGCTAATATGCTGTGGGAACTAACTAGGAAGGTTGAATTTTCTGTCCGATGACCCTTCCGGATTGAAGCTAAGCCTTTTATTTGACAATTCACCTTAACTCTGAAGGGTTTTAACTCTAGCCTAATTTCGATTCGATTATGGTTTTCTGGTTTGCTTAGCCTTCCCTTTTCGTCTAGAACGGCCTAAAGTTACTTTATTCAACCCCTCTTACCCTTTGGTAGGGGTATAAGGGCTTTCCAAAAAAAATTTATAAAACGTGAAGGGTCTACCTTCCCGAATTAGTGAGTTTGCTAAAAACAGACTTAAAATTTTTCACGCTTATTTTTTTTGAATAATTGAAAATTCTATGAGTAAGCTCACCTAATTTCTGATCTAATGGTATCAAGATCAACTGGATCTGTACAGTTGTTACGAATTTATTAACCAAAATGTCTTTTTTCTAAAATCTAAAAATTTTCTCTCTTATAGGTTCCGCCTAACTTTTTTCGCAATTCTAATATTTTCGACCTAAAACTTTTTGATCCGAGCTCAAAAGGCCTATATTTTTCTAGTTCAAAGCTGAAAAAAATTGCCAAAAACAAGGCTATTCGGACCCTTCTGGATTGATGAATCCACTAAATCAAACACGTTAATTTCGATTTCACTGTAACCCAGAAGGTTATCGGCAAATGGGTTTTAAAACTTGTCGATTCACTAGCTAACGTTGTCTGAACAACATTATTTACTGTCCTAACTCAAAAATTAAAAAATTTTTTTTTGTTTTGTAGCGTTTCGTTTTTTCAAAAATCAAGAGAATTCGGTTTTTGGTACCCAATTAGTTCCAACTGTTTCTGAACT
Organism: Symsagittifera roscoffensis; assembly: GCF_963678635.1. Lineage (NCBI taxonomy): Eukaryota > Metazoa > Xenacoelomorpha > Acoela > Convolutidae > Symsagittifera > Symsagittifera roscoffensis. The sequence continues at coordinate 35,874,536 of NC_087071.1, read as the reverse complement.
AAATTCGACCTGTTCTATCTATTAAACTAGTTCAGATACGATGTAATTCACTAATTTTGCGCTTTTTTCCGTTTCAAAAAATATCGATATCTCGAAAGTCGCGATTTGTGGGGGGGTCAAAATATAGCTATTTTGACCCTAAAAACCGGTCTGCCTACTGTGTTTTTCACTGAAAAACGGTATAGGAGTATTAGTATAAGCTGTATAAATATTAATGCTAGTGATATTATAGCACTCCGGGTTTGTTCAAAACCCGATTTAAGGTGCTTAACTCGGAAAATCGCAGTTCGGTGAAAGGTCACTACTGTGCAGTCACTGTCGAGCACCCCACAGATTAATATCCTACTTTTGTTTTAAAAAGGGGTGCAAAACTTGTTAACGATACCAAAAATTTGATAGTTGTTGTCGTTGAGCCCCTCCTTGTCGCTCCTTGCACTGCTTGCCGGATCAGTATTCTTCTCTAATCCCGAGCCCCTTCTTGATTGAGCGCAAATAAATTAGCATTAACGTGCTTAAATTCTCAAATAACCCTACAGTACAAGCACCACAAAGGTGCCACAAATTTGATCGTAACGATCCTGACTGATATAAATGCCTGTAAAAACAATATATCTAACAACAACAAACGGGAGGGTCGGATCACATCTCGTCTGGGGTGATGATTTCTACTGATTTTATACTTTTGTACTTTTTTGGTTTTTTCGGTAACTTATTTGTTTTTTGTTTTTACTTAGGTACTATGCTTCTTTTTTTTGGTCTCCTGCATATCTTTAAGTGTTTCTGGTCACGTAGCACTCAGGAAATGACGGAGCCGCAAATCCCCCCACCCTTCCTGGTTCGTGAGTTTTCGGTCTTAACTAGGTTAAAAAACTATTCAAGGGGATCCGGAAGGCTTCCGCGTTCCGAACTACCCTTCCGCCCCAGTGCTTAGGGCCTTGTTATGAGCATCCGCACGTTAACGGTTCTGCTGGTCATGATTTTAAAAAGATTAACACCCAGGAGCGCCATAAAAACATCTATGTAACATTCGCCCGGAAGTACATATCGACGGAAAAAAAGCTAGGTTCTAAAACGACTAGCATCTAAACACAGCTCTATATGCTTTTCACCGTCTCTGCCAAAGCCAGTTCTTTGGTGGTCTTTCTAACATCTGGTCGACAAAAAAAAACGTTATTGTTTCGGGCTTCGATCAGAACGCTCTGATTAACTTATAAATATGCAAAAATAGCTCATGGCTGGGTCTCAGTATCCCCAGACCACGGGGTCACTCCTAAAATCAGGGCTACTACTGATATATTATATTACTCTTGTTTTTGTTCAGTAGATAAAAATCATCTTCATCGAAGATGGATCAACCCTTTCCCCAACTCCTAGCTTCTTATGATCTGAAAACGAATTTGGTAATAATTTAGTTCAACTCAAGACATTCCGGGAAGCTAAAAGTTGTTAAAATTACGAGTTACAGTTCTCTCCCGAGACCCTTCCGGATTCTGGAATCCGAAGCAATAACGATCTTATTTCTTCTCGGAAGGCTGGACACGTCGTCCCAACACCCTCCTTGTTCTCGTGAACTGCTCAGTAACAATTGTAGCTGCACAATCGTTACAGCTCGGAGTGATTTCTGACAATTTCTAATCACAATCTAAATCTGCTGTCGTTTTTCCGTTGTTGTTCTCTCTGAGAATCTTGTTGTTCTGATTTCGCAGTTTCAGTGTGTGCGAAATAACAAAAGGTTACGTGTCTTGCACGTCCAAATCGAAAATTTAAAAATCAGCATGTCAGTCAAAACTAACCCCTCCCGATTTGTCTGATCATTCAATTAACGTCACTAATTCATAAAAACCATCAATTCTCTCGGTCAGATGTTCCATTAAAAATTCCAATACGAAATTGCGTTTGTCCGTTCTGGTCGAATGTCACACTGTTACAAAATATCTAGGGATGCTGTCAGCATCTCAGCAACAATGAGAGACTTTCTGGCGGCTTTGCAATACTTCATCTTGTTGAGGGCACTGTTGCATATCATTTTATGGGAAACTCTTGGCGGCTGTCAGCAATCGACGCTGTCTTCGGGAGCGTATCACTTGGCCCATTTTTTTTTCTGTTTTTCCTTAAGGTAATCAGAAGGTCAAAACTATCATAGTAACCGAGGTTACAGTCATGAGTCCCTTCATCATGTATTCCAGTCAAAATCTTTGGAATTTTTTAGATATGGAAGTGATAATGATAAAAAAAAGATGACAAGTGTTTAGGTCCTTTTCAATTAAAATCGATACGGGTTACGTTTCTTCAATAAGAACACGCAACTCGACACGAGATAATATAATATACAAATGTTACAAGTAAAAAATTTCGTCGAAAGTTATTTTGTCATTTATTGTTCCGAGTACGCAAGCGGCGTTCGCAATCTGTATTGCCAGGGAGATTCTCTGTTTTAAAAAGCTGCCTGCTCTGGGTTCCTCAGTGCATATGCTTAGGTTCTTACAAAGTTTGCTCAAAAAAACTTCTGTGCTGGGGCCGGCCGCGCCCTGAATTTCAAAAGCTAGCGGTTGAAAAAGATATCCATCATTTACAAGATCTTTATACTTGTCAATTTTTCGCTCCTCCGCTTCAGTGGCAGCCGTACCAGGGTTACAAACAGACCCCGCATTAATCCTACAAGGAGCTAAGGAGTCTACCACCGTTACATCCCACAAGAGCTGCTTACCATCAGCCCATGGAACGAGCGTCAAACCGTCTGGTCGCTTCTGATCGGTCCTGTAGAGGTGTCGTGGTTCTAAAACAGACGGAATGTGAGTAGATGATAGACTCTGCTTTACAAGGGCATTCAGGTTTGAATGCCTAGAGAATATCCCTGCACCTTTGAGGCAAGAAAAACTATGCCAACCATCCTCGGTAACGTCTTTTCCGCACACGCATTTATGCCGTTCGCATATTTTTGATCCTAATCGAAGTCGTATCGCAATTCTGAGTTGTTGGTTCGACAGTTTTAACCTTAAATTTTTGCACGGGATGACGTTCAACCATTGGGAGCCAAATCTATCTTGGAACGCGTTGAACCTTTTTACGTCCGTTGGTTCGAGTCGTAAAATCAAGTCTGCAATTTCGCTGTCAAAAATTGGCTCCGTCCAATTTTTTTGGATTTCATTTTCCGGAGCCATTTCAATTTTTCCAAGGTCAAACCGCCGTTTAAGCGCATCATCATAGGTTCCATCCACATGCTCCAAACCAAAGATTTCACTCAAGGCATCTTTCGCTCCTACTGCTGAGGCTAAGAAAGCGGGTAAAGCGAGTAGACGAGCGGAAGAAACGCCCAAGCCACCTTTGGCTGCCGGGAGAACTGCTTGTAAAAACTGGTTATCATCCATTTTCACGTTAGTGACCTTGCATAAAGAATTTCTTAGTAATTTATCGTAGCGTTCCAAAAAATCATTTTGCAAAAACAAGGGCTCGTACGCAAAAAATATAGGAGGTTTCGAAACGAGTGCGCAGCTATTTCTGCTCCTTTTTTGGTACCGCATCCTACCTGTACGTTTCCGAAAAAATTTTTTCGCTCGGAGAGGGCCTTGCTTCCCACGCATTTAGACGCGATACGTCTCAGCGTGTTGCCTATGGTAATCGGTCTCAACCCTCCGTCTATCTTTATGAGGGCGATAAGCTTTGCGCCAAAAAAAGGTCTTAGTGGTTCGGGTATTTTGCCATCTCCAATGAGGTTTATCAGCTTAGTAGGCGATTTCAGAAAATTAAGTCCTGCGCTGCCATTCGACTTACTAACAAGATCTTTAAAAATTTGAGGAACTATTTTATCAGGACCTGCTGCTGATCCGTTTGGAAAGGACATTATCGCTTTGTATAGGTCAAAATCGGTTACGAAAAAACTATCCAATTTTTCTGGGTTTGGAGCTACAAATTTGGCTTGCTGCGGGTGCTTAGACAACAATTTTTGATAGTTATCAGTTGAAAAAGGAGCTATTTTGTCATCCGAAGCAGCAAGCCTTATTCCTCCCTTTACATTTCCTTCATCGAGTTTACTACTTATTAACTTTATTCTCTGCTCGAGGTCACTCAGAGGCGGGCTTGAAACTTGGGGATGGGGTTTTGGAAGTGACACGTCATTTGCTCGAATTTTTTTATTAATCAAAGAACTCATGCTTGTGGTCTGTTTGCGTCCACTTCTTTTCCGTTGCTCCAAAAAAAACAAGAAAGACGTTAAAAAAAATTAGCTATTTTGTAACATCTTCTACATTGTAGACGATGTCATTTATTTTGTCCGACAGATTTTCCGCCAAGGGAACACGCGAGTCTTTTGGTATTCTCTTGAGTACTCGGACATTTGAGATGGCTGTATTAACATAATTGTTTAGCACTAAATCATTACCTATTGTTGCTTTATTAACAGATTTTACATCAACGCATAAAGGACACTGAAACCATTGGGTTTTCTTAGTGTCGCTAAGAGAAATATTTACACAACTGATATGATACCAACTAGAACAACAATCACATCTAATCCAATTTATCAGTCCTGAAGGTTTTAAGCAATCTTTGCTTGTACACTCTTTGTTGTTTTTCCTCATCTTGACGCAGCATAAAGGTTAAAAAAAGGATTTTGACTGGACTTTAGGGGACTGAACTAACCCATGATAAGCGGTTAGTGGGAATTTTTGTGACATTCGACATTCGACCAGAATGGACAAAATGCAATCTCTGCAGATTTCGAATTTTTAGCAGTGAACCTTCCGAGTTAATGATTTTGAAGGATTAACGACGTTATTCGGATGATTAGCAGAACGGTGAAGGTCAGGATATTCCCGTATCTAAAATTTTAAATTTTCGAAGTGATGACGTAACATTTCTGAGAAATGTCAGAAACAGCCATTTTGGCAGAAAAGCTAAAAGGAAACAGAACAATATTAGTAGCGATTGCGAGAAGAACGGAAATTGTGGTCAAGAAACGACAACAAATCAAGGAGTTGACAGAGAACGTTCCGAGTTGCAACTATTGTGTCGCTACAATAGTTGCAAGGCCGTTGCGAACAACGGTGAAGGGTGGAAGACAGCCTTCCGGATTACGGAAAAGTCAAGTTTAACGTGCTTGATTCAGTGGATTCAAGAATCCGGAAGGGTTTCGGGACTGAAACTTTTATTCTTTTATATAAACTTTTAGCTTCCTGTCATGTCCTGAGTTGAATTTAATTAACAACTAGATTCATTTTGATAAGGATGAGAAGCTAGGAGTTGGGGGAAAGGGTTGATCCATCTTCGATGGAGATGATGATTTTTATCTACTGAACAAAAACAATAGTAATATAATAAATAGTAGTAGCCCTGTTTTTAGGAGTGACCTCGTGGTCTGGGGATACTGAGACCCAGCCATGAGCTCACTATTTCTGCATGTAATCTAGTTAATTTGAGTGTTTTGACCGAAGCCGAAAGCAGTAACGTTTTTGTCGACCCGATGTTAGAAAAGACCACCGAAAAGTACTGGCTTGGTAGAGACGGTGAAAAGCATATAAAGCTCTGTTTAGACGTTAGCCAGTCGTCTTAGGACTTTGTTTTATTTTCCGTCGATATGTATCTTCCGGGCGAATGTTACATACATGTTTTTATGGCGCTCCTGGGTATTATTTTTTTTTAACATCATGACCGGCAGAACCGTTAACGAGCACTCCGCGCCGAGCGGATGCTCACATTAACGCCCTTAATAGGCCTAAACCGCCGGGGCGGAAGGGTTGTTTGGAATGCAGAAGCCTTCCGGATTACCGTGAATAGCCTTTTAACTTAGTTAAGACCAAAAATTCACGAACCAGGAAGGGTGGGGGGATCGGCCATTCCCTCGTTCCCTGAGAGGTTTGTGACCAAAAACACTTAAAGATATATATAAAACCAAACAAAAAGTAGTATAGTACCCAAGAAAAACAAAAAACATAAAAAAATAACCGAAAAAACCAAAAACAGTAAAAAAGTAAAAAATCAGTAGAAATCATCCCCCCAGACAAGATGTGATCCGACCCCCCCGTTTGTTGTTGATAGATATATTGTTGTTACAGGCATTTATATCAGTCAGGATTGTTACGATCAGTTTTGTAGCCCGTTTGTGAGGCTTGTACTGTAGGGTTATTTGAGCATTTAAGCACGTTAATGATAAATTGCGCTCAATCCGGAAGGTTCAGCTGATTTGCGCTCAATTCGGAAAGGGCTTGGGAGAAGACTGATCCGGCAAGCAGTACAAGGAGCAGTAAGAAGGGGCTCAACGACAACAACAATCGACTGTTGGGTATCGTTAACAAGTTTTGTATCCCTTTTGGTACAGAAATTAAGATAGTAATCTGTGGGGGGCTCGACAGTGCTGCACTGTAGTGACCCTTCACCGAACTGCGAATATCCGAGTTAAGCACCTTAATTGGGATATTAAACAAACCCGGAGGGGTATAGTATAACTAATATTATTACTAATATAGCCTATGTTAATACTCTTATACCGTTTTTCAGTGAAAAACACAGAAAGCAGACCGGTTTTTAGGGTCAAAATAGCGATATGTTGTTCCCCCCACAAAACGGGATTTTTGAGATATCGATATTTTTTGAAACGGAAAAAAGCGCTAAAGTAGTGTGTTACATCGTAACTGCACTACCATAACAGATAGAACCGGTTAAGTTTAGTTCGGAATTGGTTGGAACTATTTTGGAACCAAAAACCGAATTTTCGTGATTTTTGAGAAACCGAAACACTAAAAATTCAGAAAATTTTTTGAAATTTTTGAGTTATAACAGTAAAAATAGTTGTTCGGACAACGTCCACTAGTGAATCTACAAGTTTTAAAACCCGCTACCCGAAAGCCTTCCGGGTTGCAGAGAAATCGAACTTAACGTGTTTGATTTGCTGGATTCATCAATCCGGAGGGGTACAGGTAGCATAGTTTTTTCCAAATTTTTTCAACTAAAGCGTTTTAGATCGGGTCTTTTGCATTGAACTAGAAAAGTATAGGCCTTCTGAGCTCGGATCAATAATTTTTAGGTCGAAAGGACCAGATTTGCGGAAAAAGTTAGGCGGAACCTATAAGAGAGAAATTTCTTGACTTTAGAAAAAAGACGTTTTGGTTAATAACTTTGGAACTACTAGGCATATCGAGTTGATCTTAGTACCGATAAATCAGAAATTAGCTGAGCTTACTGATAGGAACAGAAGTTTTTCGGAAAAGCAAGCGTGAAAAATTTTTGAGGTTGTTTTTAGCAAATTCACCAATTTGGGAGGGTAGCCCCTTCACGTTTTATAAATTTCTTTTAGAAAAGCCCTTATACCCCTACCAAAAGGTAAGAGGGGTTGAATAAAGTAACTTTAGGCCGTTCTAGACGAAAAGGGAAGGCTAAAGGCACAGAAAAACCTTAATCGAGCAGAAGTTAGGCGAGCAATAAGACCCTTCACCGTTAGAGGCTTAAATTCAATCCGGAAGGGTCTAGGAAAGCACTACATACCCTTCCTAGTTAATTGAAAAAGCAAAATTGCATAGGAGAACGTATCCGGAGGGGTATAGGTTGAAAGAAGGAAATCTCCGAAAAGCTACTTTTACAAAACCGGAGGGCACCCAATCCGGAGGGGTCAAAATTTTTTCAAATTAGGAGGGGTCCGAATCCGGAGGGGTCTTATAGTTGCTAATTCGGAGGGGTCCAAATCCGGTAGGTGTTTTATATTAACTAACTCAGAGAGGTCCCAATCCGGAGGGGTCTAGATTTTGTTAGTCCGGAAGGGTCCTATTTGTGCCAATCCGGAGGGGTATTATTTTATTAAAGGACTTAGGTAGACGAAAGAAAGACTAAAGTGAGAGGTATTCGGTTATTAGCAGACAGGCTAGGAAACAGTGACTGCACTGGTAACCTGCCTTTCAATAAGAACCAGACCAAAACAAAACAGGTCCGAACTCGGTTATTCGCGACACTAAGTCTAAACTAAAAAGAGCGTGATTCATTGGTGTGGATTGTAACTTAATACGTTTTTGTGAAAAGTGACTGCCCTGAGGATTTTAGTAGGTCTAGCTCGGGCAGTCCGAAGGCAGATAGGTAACACAGTACTCGGTGGGTGCAATAGACGCCCACTTGAGAAAATTACTGCCTTCAAAGTTTTGTCTGTTTGGTGCAGCACCGAGCAGGGAAAGCTTTTTCTTTAAAAGACAAGTTCGACTATTGTACTGTGACAGACTAAAAGTACACTACACATACGTTTTTTTTCATAGAGGCATTAATATTCTGTCATTATATAAATATTTTTTTTTGATTTTAAATCAACGTAAACTGTGCTTGGTTGGGTAGTGAGTACACTATCTTTTAAATTGACTGATAACATCATATTGTGCTAGTTTTCAAATCTTACGACCGATTATCGGTTAACGTGAATAAATTTTATACAATCTGTACTCTGATAACAGACAGGGATTCGTGGTCACTATTTAATAGAATCTTGTGAAATTTTTTGTGTTGTGTCATTATTATTGGTAAACGAACTATAAGGTCACTAGCAATCGAATTAAGTGCATAGGCATTATAAAGTGACAAATAGAGAATGAGTCTATACAAGTCAAGGATACCGAAACGAGGTAATAGCTCTAGGAAATTCATACCTGAAAAGCAAAGAAAAACGATGACCGATCCTTTTGTGGATTGGATCAAACGATCTCGGACCGACAAAGGGGAGACGGTTTCAGGCAAAATGGTTGAAACAAGGAGTCAGAAGATCTCAGAAGAGCGAAAAAAACTGTTAGAAGTGGAGGTCAATACGGATCATGCCATGAACGACAACCAGGAAGTACATGGACTGGAAGGGAGGGGCAGAAGGCTGGCAAGTGAATCTACTCCGGTAGAACAAGGCCATGATTTTGCCACTTCCACCGGGACATTGGATCGAGAGGAGATGTCGGAACTGTCCGACATCTCAACTGAAATAGCGACAACTAGAAGATCTCCAACAGACAACACTATGATGGCAGGCGGAACTGAGAAACAAACAACGTCATCATCGTTCTCAGAAAGAATGAGGAACACCTTAGGAAATATCTTCCCATTCACCATGGGAGGAGGCGCAGGAAATGAAGGTGAATCCCAGGAGGAAGAGGACGAAGAAGAGCAAGGGGACTTTGGGTCTCAAGTCAGCCTCAATAGTTCGACCCAGGAGAATGAGGCATACGTCGGAAGAGAGACTGGAACCATGGACAAATTTGGTGTGGTGACAACGATAAGCAAAGAGGCAAACACACCGGGCCAGTCGAGAGGCTTCGCGATTATGACAAATTCAGAGCCGCAAACTGGAGAGAGTAGAAACAGTGGGCTAGGCAACGCATTGGCGAATCCTGAGGTGGATAATGAAAAGACGTCGAGGCAGAGAGTCAAGGCCCGGATCTCGACCAGCACGAAGCTACCTGGGACCGACAGGGTTACACCACCACTAGTGGAGCCACTCGTGGATAACGGGGCAGCACTAGAGGAAGCCTTAAACAACATAGTGGACAGTTTAGGAGAACAAAATGAACAGATGTCCATAAGAATGAGTGAACTAGAAAGAGCAGTTCACATTGAAAGAGAAAGTCTGCGGGAAGAAATAAACCGCAATAGAGAAGAAGTTGGCAGGAGCGAAAAACGCTTGAAAGAAAGAACGGACGAGCATGTGGCAAAGAACTTGTCGCGAATGACAAGAGAGGCGGAACAGCGAGAGTTACGCTTAAGAGACGACATGGAGAAGTTAAGAATTCAGCAAGAGCAGTCTCTTGGGACTCTTGACACAAAGATAGACGCGATGATGGAGAGGCGAACTCAGGCTATCATGGATAGGTTGGACGGGCTACTAAGCAGCAAGAGTGGACCAAAAGAAGGAGAACCGAACTCGGGAGGTCCCAGCAGGGAACCGAGGGTGAACTTCAATGAACATCAAAAGAGGAAGACGTATGGATCCACTAGAGGCAGGGGCAGTTCATCAGGCTATGCCACAAGGGGTAATGGAGCATGGGGCCCGAACAGTAGAACAAGTTCAACGGGGAACAGACAGACCTCCAATGAACGACCAACGCGAGGCGAAGTGGGAGAAGTGATTCCGGTAACAGGGGGCATGCGAGCCCGGGGAGGAGTCATGTGGGCCAAGCGGGAAACACTCACGGCGATTCGGATTGCAGGGATGCACTGCATACAGAGCCTTTGACGAGGTGTGAGGACACTCAGGCGGGACACTCAAGGGATGCTACGGCAATGGCCACAGCAATTGAACCCCTAAACAGGTCCTTGGAGACATTCCTTACAAGGTTATCCAGAACCAATGAACGCAGTGAGAAGTCCAGAAGAGTCTTTAAGAAACCAAGATGCTATAAAGACGAGTCTGATGGCTGTATTGATACCTGGATAGAGGTAATGAAGCTGCATTTCGAGGAAGAGGACTTGTCGGAGAGACAAGAATGCAGTGCGCTCACCAGCAACTTGGAAGGGACAGCCCTGAACTGTGTCATGGCCAAGAAGCAATATCAGCGTGACACAGCTGAAAAAATCTTCGAGATCTTGTTAAACCGTTTCGGATCAGGGGTGCAGGGGCACCAAGCGATGATGCGCTTCGAGAAACGGAGGCAACGAGAAGATGAAACGATAGACAAGTTTCTCGATGACTTGGAAATGCTGAGAAGACGCAGCCAACCGGATGAATCAAACCGAAGGATGAACCTGGCCGTAGCCTCAAAATTCATCGATGGTGTGAAGAAATATGAACTTCGAACGATGCTAGCAACGCTTTACACACCACTATCAACCAATGCGCCAACACCAGAGGAGTTGAGGCTCAAGTCAAAAGAGTATCTTTTGTTGAAACCTCCTTCAAGATCTGGATACTACAAGAACAATTATGGCAATTTTAACAACGGACCAGCAAACCAAGGGAACAATTGGTACAAACCGAGGGATGATATGGACAAGAGACGCTCTTGTGCCAATTGCACTTCAACGGACCATCATGTGTCAGCATGCCCAGCTTACAAACAAGGCATGAAAGCAATAGGCTTGAGCCTAGAGGACGAAGATGCGTCAGAATTGGACCATGAGGATTTCATGAGAGGAGTAATTGCAAATTTCGGCCCGAGGTGTTTCTTTTGCAACTTGGAAGGTCATTTTAAATCAGATTGTCCGCAATTCTGGGATGCAGTGGCAGACATCAAGCATCCAAGACATGAAGAAGCTTTGTCAGGAGTGAAAGCCAGCAAGGCTCGACTTTTGAGTGAAGCAGAGGCACGCAGAAAGGATAAACCTCAAGAGCTGGCGGCAAAGAAAATGCAAGCGGTAACAGAGGAGACACGTGAACCGGAATGACTTCAAGACCTTCAATGACTGCGGCTGATGACTTCAAGATCGATTATAGGGCAGCCGCGAGGGATGCTCTAAATAGGGTGCAGCAGGAACTGGTGACGAAAGAGATCGAACAAAAAGTGAGACTTGAACTGGAGAATGAGAATTTTCAGGAGCAACTGAATACCTTCGAAGCGACGGAGTTCGAAGAAACTAAATCACCAAGCAGTCTGAGCATGAAACTTAATGTGATCTCCGGTCAGAGGTTCGGCATGGTGCCGCAAGGAAGCAAGATACAGTCGTTAATCTCAGTGGCTGGACATCAGGTGATCAGAAATCTGAGTGAACCATCCGAGTTCACTTTGATGCATTTGAACACATATGCGGATTATCTGAGGCAGGTGGAGCCACGCACCGAGTCGAGAGCCGTGCGAGCACTACTAACGACGGGTGGCCCTCGCATGAAGAAACGGAACAAAAATCGGAGTCACAGGGCTTCTGGACACAGGAGCGGTAGTGAGTGTGATGCCGATAAAAACTTGGGAAAGAATGGGCTTCACGCGGAAAGATCTAATTCCAACGAATCTCCGACTGGCCGCCGCCAATCGAGGAGCTATTTACGTAGCCGGAAGAACACCAATAACGGTCCTCCACATGGGAGGACGGGATCTTTGGATGAGCTTCCTGGTGGTAGAGAATTTGGACGATGCCGACCAATTCATCTTGGGCAGAGATTTTGTCAGGAATTTTGACGTGATGATTGACCTGATCAACGGTCTGATACGGATTAGAAAACCGGACCGGAAGTATGTTAAGAGACCAATTAATAGGATAATAACAGACGAAAACAAGGTACCAATTTTTTTGGATAGAAAAGTAAAACTACAACCAGGACAAGCTGTGGTAGCAATTTTTAGAATGAGAAATTTGAATTCGTTAAGTGATAGTAAACAGGTTTGCTTAGTACCGAATCCAAATAGTCAGAGTTCGGTGATTTTAGGCCGGAGCTTCTCGGTAACGCAAAACGGAATGTGTGTCAGTGTGTTGTTGAACACACTGGACACCACGGTTTCAATCCAGCGTGGAAAGAAGCTTGGCTACGCTTTGCCGATGAGGACCGACTATGAGGAGACACAAAACTTGAAGGAATATAGTGTGAAAAACTGTCCTTATCATGCCAATAAAGATAAAATTTTAAAGAGGATTAATGAATTAAAATCTATTCATAAATTAGTTTCAATGAAATCCGAAACGGACGACGGCTTATCAAGCTGCTCGAATTTTCCGGAACGCCCCTCGTCATATGAACTAGAATCTGACAAACCGGTTTTGCCAGAGATAGAACATTTAAAAGGGAAAATAGGTGAGGGAGATTTCGAAAAATTGCGGGACCTCCTAAATCGGAACGCAGATGTATTTTCAAAACATAAGGCGGATATCGGTTGCTGTAATTTCGTCGAACACGAAATCGAACTAGAAGAGGGCGCCGTTCCCCATAGGGAAGGCGCAAGGCGAATGACGCCACACATATCGGATGCGTGCCGAGGGGAAATAGAAATGTTGCTTGAATACGACATGATAGAAGGCAGGTCCCTCTGCGGAAGAAGGACAGAGAGAAAACCGGATTCGCGTGCGAATTGGGATTGTACCAGTGGAAGAGGATGACCTTCGGCTTGTGCAATGCAACGGCCACTTTTCAAAGACTGATGGCTCAGGCTTTGACGAGAGTGACCAAGAAGTACGGGAATCTCGTGATGTGTTACGTGGATGAGGTAGTCATAGCGACACCGACCCTGGAAGACCACATTGATAGGCTCGATGAGGTCTTTGGATACATGAAAAGAGCAGGATTGAAGTGCAAACCATCGAAATGTGAAATTCTTAGGGATTCGATAAAGTACCTGGGAAGAATGGTGGACAGGCATGGTGTGAGGCCGGACCCGGAAGCAGTGGAAGCAGTGTTGACATGGAAAGCTCCCAGAACGGACACACAGCTCCTGAGCTTCCTGGGGTTTGCCAATTACTACCGGGAATTCATAAAAGGATATGCGGGCAAGGTGTACCCGATGCAGAAGCTGATGCGCAACAAGGGGAAAAAGTTCGAATGGAACGATGAGGCACAGGTTGCTTTCGAGATTATAAAGCGGGAACTGTGCGAAGCGCCAGTGCTAGGCATGCCTACAGAAAAAGGCATGTATGTTCTTGACACAGATGCATCGGTAGTGGCCATCTCAGCAATAATGCATCAAGAGCAAGAATGGAATGGAAGAACAGTTCTCCGTCCCATTGCATACGGCAGCAAGGTCTTGAGTGACACAGAAATGAAATATGGCGCACCAAAAGCAGAAATGTTTGCAGTAGTCGCCTTCGTGGAAAAGTACCGTGCATACTTGGGGAGCGCTCCCTTCAAGTTACGCGTGGACAACAGAGCGTTATCCTGGTTGAAGACCTACTCGATGGATCAGAGTTATATTGGTAGATGGATAGTCAGATTGGATGGCTACCATATGATAATCGAACATAGGATGCGTGATAAACACCAGAATGCTGACAGCCTCAGCAAGAAAACTGAGTTCTATGAAAGATTGGAGCAGAAGCAGGCCAATCAGGCGGAAATAAAGGAGGGATTCTCGTTTTTGGACAAAGAAACTTATGAAGCGCTTCCCTTAACGAGATGGTTGGATAAGTCTGGACATCCAATTCCAGGGCATCCTGAGTTACCTGTAGAGAAAGCAGCCGAGATAAAGATCCTATCCAGGGAGGACCCGGTCCCCTTGGATCTGTTGCTGCGCTCGAATCTGGTCCAGCAAGAACTCTCTCGCATGAACATAAACAGCCTCTCATTATTGGATAGAACGGTGCAAGTCACACCGCAAGTGATGCGGATGCTGGGTGGATTGTTAGAAAGAGAAGTGACCAGAGATGACCCCGAGTGGACAGCAGCAGTGGCATCGCTAACAGTCAGTGAGAAGGTGAAGATCATGCCGTCCAGACGACAGCAAGAAGAGAATGAGAGGGATTGTAGGACAATAGTTCAGCAATTAGTATCCTCAATACCCCACGAGATTTTGAATACCCTACTTCTTACGGACAGAAAGAACAGGGGGGCAGCAAGCGAAAGAAAACCGTCACCTTTGTGGACCAGGATAAGGAAGGTGAAAAGGTAGAACAAAACCTGCAGCATAACTATTTGTCCGGGGAGACGAATGATGAGAAGAACCAGCGATCACAAGATCAACACCCGGGACAAGAAAATTTGTCCGGGGAGTTTGAGATAGACGAGAGAATTCCTGATGAGAAACAGGACCTAGAGAACAAGGTTGTGTCCGGGGAGTTCAGATGGATGCGAAGAAGGCACAGACATGATCTGGAGGAGCGTGCAGTCTCCAGCACAACCTCTTCGACGGATGACGATTCCCGAAACTCGGGAATGGACACCTATTCAGACAGGACCTCGATCTCGGGATCAGAACTGTCAGAACTAGCGATACACACGCTACTAGTGGAAACTCGGGCAAGGGACCTGGACCGACCTGGACAGGTGTACCAGGATCCTGACAGCGATCGCTACCTTATACCAAGCGAAAGAGTCTTTGACAACGCAGCGGATGACTTGGAGACAATAGCGGTATCGAAACGTTCGATAAGCCTGTTGCCGCAGAAAGAGGTAGTCAGGACTGATCTTCTGCCGTTGAAACAAGAAACACAGCCGTTGGCGAAGATTTGGTGCGTTAAGATGGAAGAAGACACACACCAGCCTAATGAGCTGAATAGTCAGATGAAGGTCATGAAGACGTACTTGAAGGCGAGATACAGACTCTCGGATCTTCTCAGGGCGCAGAGAAATGATCGCATGACAAGCAACCTGAAAAGGTGGATCGAGAATGGTTCTCTGGATAAAGGGGACCTCGAGTAAGATAGTTATCGCATCCTGAGACAATACTTCATGCAGAAGGAAGGGAGGTTATATTTGAACGAGGACGGGATCGTGGCTTGCAAAAGAAGAGAGGAAGACAGAGTCCTATACAAGTATAACGCGATAGTGTTACCGCAACTCTATCAGACAGAACTATTATTCAGGTCACATGATTAGATGGGCCATCAGGGGATCGACAAAGTATATCAGAGGATCCTGAAGCGCTTTGAGTGGCCTGGAATGAAAAAGGCATGCGAGAAGTGGGTAACAGCATGTCTGTCATGCCAGCAGGTCAAAGATCCAAGGAAGTTGCGATTTCCTTTACAGTCGATCGAGTCGTCTGAATTCAACCAAGTGGTGCAGATAGATCACCAAAAGATATAACAGGCTAGGAAACAGTGACTGCACTGGTAACTTGCCTTTCAATAAGAACCAGACCAAAACAAAACAGGTCCGAACTCGGATATTCGCGACACTAAGTCTAAACTAAAAAGAGCGTGATTCATTGGTGTGGATTGTAACTTAATACGTTTTTGTGAAAAGTGACTGCCCTGAGGATTTTAGTAGGTCTAGCTCGGGCAGTCCGAAGGCAGATAGGTAACACAGTACTCGGTGGGTGCAATAGACGCCCACTTGAGAAAATTACTGCCTTCAAAGTTTTGTCTGTTTGGTGCAGCAACGAGCAGGGAAAGCTTTTTCTTTAAAAGACAAGTTCGACTATTGTACTGTGACAGACTAAAAGTACGCTACACATACGTTTTTTTTCATAGAGGCATTAATATTCTGTCATTATATATATTTTTTTGATTTTAAATCAACATAAACTGTGCTTGGTTGGGTAGTGAGTACACTATCTTTTAAATTGACTGATAACATCATATTGTGCTAGTTTTCAAATCTTACGACCGATTATCGGTTAATGTGAATAAATTTTATACAAACTGTACTCTGATAACAGACAGGGATTCGTGGTCACTATTTAATAGAATCTTGTGAAATTTATTGTGTTGTGTCATTATTATTGGTAATCGAACTATAAGGTCACTAGCAATCGAATTAAGTGCATAGGCATTATAAAGTGACAAATAGAGAATGAGTCTATACAAGTCAAGGATACCGAAACGAGGTAATAGTTAACCTTCTTCTACCCAGAGTATGAGGGAAAGAAAACGTCTCCACAGGTCTACGTGAGGGATGTCATCAGACGCCAACAGGAGTTGAACGATTTTTTAGACGAAATACTCAGCAAGCACAGGCAAGGCAGAGGAAAAGATTCGACAAGAAAGCAGCTGGTGCAAAGGCTTACTCGGTGGGAGACTACGTATGGGTATTTCAGAACGTTATACCACCGAAAGGGACGAAAAAGCTCCTAAAAAAATGGAGGGGACCCTTCATGATTACAGAGGTGCACCAGGAGGGGCGCTTTTACAGACTGAGTACTGGCCGAGCCGCCCACTACGAGAACATCAAGCCACACAATCCATCGACAGAAGACTGGTGTATACCTGCGGACATGGAAGAAGGGGATTATCTAATGATGGATCCTGCTTGTGAGGTCAATGAAAAGGGCACCAGGGAGAAGAACGATGGAAACGAAGTCGTAGAGGAAGGTACGGATACACCAATGGACCTGGATCCAAACGCGGAGATCGAAGCGGACGATGAAACCTTACCCTACGCAGAGGAAGATTGGCAGGATCCCGAACAGATAGAGGTTCCCAAGAACTTGGAACCGGATCTTCCGTTCACGATACAGACTCGTCAGGAGGACGGGACGAGACCAAGAAAGAAATAAAATCCTTACGGTGACGACTTTGTAGTGGATAGGATAGATCTAAAGAAGATAGTGGAGGAAGTAGTGGGTCTAGAGGAAATAACTGTGTCACAAGACATTGACATAGTCGATGATCACGACGATGAGTGGGTTGACGACTGGTCGAAACCCGAGGTAGAATTCGACGACGAGCAACAGCAGTCATATGAACAAGACTTGACGAACCTGCGTGTCTTAGAGTGGCTGAATGAAACGACCTCGGATCCTGAGGAGACCAGCGTCACGATTCAAGACGTAGATCGTGAGAGCATGAAATACATCAAGACCGAACGAGATGATCCTTCCTGGGCTGCCCAGGAAGGACAACTACTCATTCCAGCTTCTATCCTTGGCTTGATACCCGGTATGCGATCGACGGGGACGTCGATGGATATTTTTGTCCGGGGAGTGGGGGGTAGGACTTACCCACACTGAAAACTTGATAATAAAAAAATTAAGAGTAGCAAGAGAAACAGGAGACTTAGAAGCAGAGACAGGCGAAGAACCTAAGAAACCTGACATAGGCAGGGTAGTTGAGTCATATTTTAACTTACCAAATGAATATTCAAGTAACATAATACTAACAGACAGTGATTTTATACTCACAAATAGAACATGCGCGATAGCAGTCACGGCAGACATGAGTTTTAGGACAGCGTTAGCGGCAGATTTTAAGAGAGAATATAAAAACATAGAGTTCCTGTGGAAGCAACGACCAGGAGTAGGGGGCGTAGCAGCCTTACATCCGGCGGCGTCGCAGATACCGGGAAAATACTTATGCTTCCTGGTAACGAGGGCGACGGAGAAGCAGCACGTGGACCCAGAGAACCTAGTCTTGTCCTTGACGAGGCTGAGGGACTTCCTTGTGGAGATGGACGTGAAGGAGCTCTCGCTTCCAGTGTACGATCCAAACAGAGGAAGACTGCATCCTCGGGAATTGTACGCGCTTGTACACGCGATATTCTCTGATACGAATATACAAGTATATCTACATAAGAAATATTACTTAAATATAGGCTGAGTGACGTGCGAGAGGGTGTTAGGCCAAAGACTAAGCTGTATGTAATATGTGATATGTGTGTTATATTATGTTATGTTATGTTATGTGTTAGGTTATTAAGATCATGGATAAGTAGGGGTTAGTGACCATGAACAACTGAATGACAATCTTAGGAATAGATCCAAAGTTTGGACTGTCCAATCTTAGGTCGAATTCCAAAATTTTAGAGACCGATTGATTTTAAAAAATTTTAGGATAAAATATCTTTTTATCTGAACTGTTTTTAAGCAAATTTTAACGATATATGTTAAGGTGAAACTGACAAGTGTGATATTTGTGACTTCTTTTGTAGATCCTGATTGATCATTTAATTACTCACTTGAGTCAAAACCTTGGAACTGAATCGAATCAAATCAAACCTGAAGAACAGTATGGACAATTTCAACTTAGATGAATTGATGGACCTGGCAGAGGCTTATGTAGGACCGATGATAGATGCGATCTATCGTCGGCTGATCGATCGAGACTTCGCTCTGGAGGACCCAGAGGTAGTCATGTTGCTGACCGCCCTGATCAACATCTTGGGGCATGACAACCGTGGGGACCGCCCCACGGAAGTCCTGTTGATGGCAGCATATGGAGAAAGGGGAGTACTAGACCGCCCGTACATGAGAGTGATGAGGTGGAGAAACGGGGCTCTCTCAGGGAGTGACTTGGCGAATGAGCCTGGATTGGGAAGTTCTAGGACCTACCAACCAGGTGAGATGCCTATGCCCTCCAAGCCCAAACCTGGGCTGACGAGAATGCATCAGCAGATGAACAGCGAGGCGGCCTCGTCTGGTTCACCACTGAGAGCAGCTGTGCCACCAAAAAGGGCGAAAGTAGCTCAGAAAGTTCTGACGAACCAAACCATGCAAGATTTGGATGAGATGAACGATGAACTGAAAAGTACGAAGAAGGAGCTGGACGAGATGACCAAAAGTATGCTCCAGATGGAGGAAGATCGAGACATGTGGAGAAAATTGTTTGAAGACTGCAACAAAAAGCAGGGTCAAGAAATTGACCGCTTGAGGCAGGATTACAAAGAGCGATCGGAACAGATGGCGTTGACAACGGCCGTGGAGAGAAAGTGATACCTGCAAGGGATATTTCTCGTGGGCAGTCCCCGATGAAGCTCTTGACGCCTCGAGAAATGAGTCAAACAACGGAGACACGGCTCCCAGCAGAGACAAATCGAGTAACAATCCCGGATCCTAGTGACACCTTGGGTAACCCCGTCGTGGAACAGACAGTGAGGTAGCTGATAGAGACAGCTGGACGACTGTTCGCTAACAAGAATGCGCCAGGTTCCGGGGTGACTGCACCCTATGGAACGATTGACGACACGGGCAGAGTACGACTCTCCCAGACCGTGATCAGACAGGGGATAAGTGACGTGACACCACTCATGGGGAGCTCGAGGGCCCCAGAGAGAAGAATACGGAAGATGCCAGCGAAGAAAGTGTCTCGCATAATAGATGTGCAAAAGAATAATCAATTGAAATATAATTTCACGGGAGTTCCGGAGACAGATCCGAGGGCCTGCTTCAATCGAGCGACTTGGAGCCCGGCAGTAAACCTGCAGCAACCACCACTCGGGACATCTCATCTGATACTGGGAGACAGCTTGGTCAGAGTGCTGTCGAATTTGAGGACCTCGTGGGTCACCACGGTGATGGCCTTTGGAGGCGCGACGATAGCCCAGTTATATCGAATGGTGGAACTGATGACTCCAGGGAGGATTCCCAATGTGATGATCTTAGTTGGGACGAATGACATCTCCAGAGGTTCAGATGAGCAGGAAGCACTATGGGAGTCAATGATGGTGTGTTTGTTTACTACCCTCTGGCAGAAATTCAATTGCGCGGTACTGACCGTTTGCACTGTGCGAATGAATACGAGAAGCCTGACAGCATCAGGAAGAAGGCACAACGAGGGAGTCGTCAGGTGGAATAACATCTTGAGGAACCTCGCAAGTCGGAACGCCGGAAGAATGATCTTCATGGACATCGAACATGAGTTGAGAGCTATGGATCAGGCCAGACTGACCACGGACGGCATCCACTTCGACAGTATCGAAGGACAAGCTTGGTTGAATCGAGTCTTCCAAGAGCGGTTGGACGAACTAGAGGCGGAACTATTTGACACAGGAGTGCTGAAGGAAGAAGGAACAGCGAGTGACGCGGTGATTACCACCTTTGTGCCTCCTAGCCTGGAAACACGCTTGGGTACGGTCCCGGCCGTCACGAACTACAGGCAGCAAAGCTCCAGCGAACCAGGTCAGAGGACAGACGTACAAGATCGATTGGGAGAAGCGCCGATGAGGAGGACCATCCATCCTAGGAGAAGAATAGGACCTGTCAACCCAATCGAAGAGACAGCCGGCACGTCTAGATCGGACACTAGATCGGACACTAGATCGGAGACGACAAGTACCAGTCGAGAGGAGAGACGTCCGAGCAGAGGCTCGTTGATGTGGTCAAGACCCATATCGTCTCCCTGGCATATATACAAAGACGAGCTAATGAAGCTGGATCTCCAGAGGGTAAGCTTCATCGAAGATGCGAGGTGGATGCTGAATGGAGCGACGCTATCCGTCAGCAGATTGTACTCGATAACCGGCGTAGACTAGTTGATAGCCGCTAACATAAATTTCAGCTCCACGACGGCCTTGAGATTTGCTGACTTAGAGGGAATGCCCTCTAACAACACGATGGGACCAGTGAATGCGAGACCATTGCAAGATGTGAGGCTGAATCATGATGAGGGGAATCGTGAAGAGAGACCAGGAAGATTCCTGACGACGAGAGCGCCGATTGGACAACACGTGAAGATATTCAGGCAGCTGACGACACCCCCTGGTCATGTGAAGGAAAGAGTATACCCAAAACTAGTGAATCAAGATGGTGATGCCCAAAGATATGGCGGATTGAAAGCGATAAAGAAAGATGAGACCATCTTCGCCGCCTATGACAAAGCAGAAATGAGGAAGGCCAAGATTATGGTAGTAGCGAATTCAGAGTTCGTGCACACCTCCAAGTCTCTGTTTTGGCCGGACGTCATAATGTTGGCAGCGGTCGACTTGGACCTACTGCAATCGATATCTATGGCTATAGGGGTGCAAAGGCAGACGGATATGAACCCAATTACGATCGTGTTCGCTGGCATCAATGACCATCTACACAGTAGAGGTTTTCTGAGCAGACTCAGAGATCCTACAACGGCAGAGAACGCTGTATGGCCAGCGATAAAAGATATCCTTCAGTCGATGGGTGAAGTGGTGGATGCGACAAAGGAGGGGTCATTCACTAAAGTGACACTGAGAGTAGTATTCGCGTTGTCTCCGGGATATGCACATCTCCCGGATGGACTGAAATTTGTGTATGCGATTGTGGCCTTACTTTCGGAAGGAAAATATGATGCGATCATATCAGCCCCGAATCGCATGATAGAGATGGAGAACCTGAGGCCACTTAAGGCTGAACTGCCTGCAGTGTGGTCAGATATCTCAAACGCGATGAGAGGACTCAAGGACCATGCGCTACACATGTTAGTGTTGGACGAGATGCTGGGGTTGGACTGTCCAATTTCAGTCGACAGCTCAAACTGAAACCGGGAATAGACGACGACCATCGAGTAATCGCGGCGATGTCCAATGACTTATGGTTCCGAGCAATGGAAGTGGCAGGTGAGGACACAAGAAGGAAAAATTCACTAGAGACGAGAGCTCACTTGGAGGCGATGGTTGTGAGAACCAAGCCGGAAGCCAACCAGTGGCTACAACTGAACCCTAGAGTAGCGGCATTGGGTGCAGATGCTTTTGAGCAAGGCCCCGTGATGATCACAAAGATACATGCCTACTTGTTGAAGGAGGTGAACCTGGCGGAAAATGCCGGAGAAAAGACCGCTGAAATTGTGAACAGAATGTGTCAGATTACTCTGGAAACCTTCTGGACCCAGGAAGTGAAGGGACAGGAGGGCTTTGAACGGACAGACAGCATGTTGGAAGGGTTGGGAGCCGGATGGACCGCGTCCTTCTTGGCAAGAGTTTATCCGAAAGTCTCGCACTACTTGATAAAAAAATCCCTCCAAGCAGTAGTGGAAGTATCGATAGGGGAACTAATAGCCTTGTTCGTGACATTTGGAGCAGAGAGTTTTGTGAAGGGACCGGCGATACTGCTCACCGATGGAATCCAGAAACTGCGGCTAGACGGACTTCTGACATTGATTGCAATTACCCACGGAAACTTGGGAGGACTGATGAAACTGGCACGTTGTCCAGAACAGATGAGAGGGAGAGTGAGGAACTTGGATATGAAGAAATCCACGGACTCGTGGAACAAGATAAGAGTCCTGAGACACACTCTTATCCAGTATCTCTTACAACAAAATCGCTTTGGAACGGGAGAAGACGAGACGATTGAAAGAGAGGAAGATGTTAGACGACATGTTGGAGGCATGCCGCTGTTAACCGATCTGAGCTTGGCTATGAGAACCGATCCCTTCGCGCTGATCAGAGGAGTCACGGAGTTCGTGACAGTGATCTATGGACCAGCAGTCACGTTTGCATTCCCTGACGTTAAAGTGGAAGCATATAGGAGGTCGGTGCTGCACCTGAACCTCATATCGGCAGTGCGGGAGCTCATGAGTGAAGATCTGTTATTTGGGAAAATATCGGAGCCAGAGATGACAGTCATCAATTTTGACGATCACTTCCGCGATCGAATGGGAGTAGTAGAAAGAGGACACATCGAAGTGTTTCCAAAGCTTTGGAATCTGAGACCCTATGATAAAAACGAATGGTGAAATAACCAGAGTGCCTCGTCTCACTGCATCATATCACAAAGTGAGAGAAGAGACGAAGGACTGGGGCGATTACAAGAAGCTGCCGGAGGCAATCCCTGAATTCCCTCTGATAAGAAGGATGTTGCTCGGAGCAGTCTCCGTGGTACAAACTCCTAGATTGAGAGCATTCGAAACCAATGAAAGGAGAATAGGGAATTTCGTGGGAACGATTGATCCATACTTTGTAGGGAGAAATGCCGCCGTGTTACAATACACACGATTTGCATATATGGATCAAGCAACGAGAAGGCGAATAAGCAACGCCGCGACTCCCAAGGCTGGAAGATTTGATGAGGAATGGAAGGGATTAGGCTTAGCTCCGATGAGGATGAGAGGCAGGACCGAACTGCCTGAAGCCTCATTAATCCTGACTAGTGTAAAACAGGAGATGAAAGTGGGAGGAGTACTGCAAACGAGAACCTTCCTAGCACCCTTCGGCTGCGAGGAAATCAAAGTGGTCCATGGAGAAGAAGAAGATAGATCGGCCGGTACATTACTCATACCGAGATTCCCGGAAGAAGCCGACAATGATGAGCAAGGACCCTCGAGCTCGAACAAGGATAAGTCAGAAGGAGGTGACGGACAGGGAGGAAGCCGTCAAACCGAAGAACCCATGCAACAAGATCAAGCTGGTGGGGAAGACGACAGAGCATCGACAGGAGGAACATTCAGCATGGATTTCAATATCTTCAGTGATCTTGAGAACAATGCAGATACGTTGGAAACGACTGAGCCAGCGGATGAAGGCATCTCGACACTGGAGCCTCCGTCAGCCTTTATGGAAATGAAACGGAATTTGCCGGAGAGCAGCTCTCCTGGCAATTCAAGAAATAACGACCAAAGAATCCTCATGGAATCACCTAGAAGAAGAAGAATAGAGGCCTCAGCCAGAGTACCTTTCTTGGGAACGCTGCCCGAAGAAGAATGGGAAGTACATCACCGAGACCACGAGAGTAGGACGGGATGCAAATTGGACAGAGTGGCGTTTATGGAAGAAGTCTGGACCGTGATTCAAAGCTATGGGACCCAGTCCATTCTGAAAACGGGTCTCAACCAACAACCCTTGATGAGGGAAGTCCTTGACAAGCTTGATGATTGTGAAGGGAGACTGAGTGAGTTGTTGATCGACTCGGCCACTGATGAAAATGAAGCGAATTCTCCCATCAAGATGACACCGCAGGACGATAAAGGAGAGGTGGTGTATCTGTCAAGAACCAGGAGAGGGACGATGCGATCAAAATTGGTGATTGATAAAATCAATGCGATAAAAATGAAGTTGGGCAGCAGAGTGATACCCAGGAGAGTCGGAAAGACGAAGGTGGATTCGGAGATATCGATGAAAGCTGTTAACTCAGCGAAAAGGAAACGAGTCGAGGAGGTCATGGATTTGGGGTAAGGTGATTATCAACTGCCTGGCACAGATAAAATTTTAACTGATATAGCAATGGTGCCACCCATTATGGCGGGGATAAAGTCAACAGGTTATAAATCTAAAAGGAGTGACCGCACTCTGACTGGAGCAACCATAGAAATGGAAAAACTCAGCCAATGTGGAGAGAGCACAATGAAAGACTTTAAGCCATCTCCCATGAATAACGGAAAGGGAAGTGTCGCAGGACAACTAATACCAGTGGAATATAACCGACTAACAGTGTCGGAGACTGTGTCGATAGATGAACCCACCGGTGGATACATGGAGATGTTAGAATACCGAAACTCGGCTAGAGGGTATGTGATGGCCCTGGAGAATGGAAAAGCCATGGAGGGTTATCTGGAAACGATGTTGCAAGGCACCACCCTCAAGCAGAAGGCGTACGGGACTTTAGCGTCGTCTGACATACAGGCAGAAACGATGGAGCAGTTGGTGAGCCTTCCATGGAAAGCAGTAGTATTAAGGTATTTCGAAGAAGAAATGAGGACTACGCCAAAAATACATGCTCTCGTGGCAGTACCTTACGTAAGAACAGAGTTACAACTCAGGTTCACCTGGTGCATGATGGGACTGACTCGCGAAGAATATGATTCAGAAGAAAGGAAGAGGTCAAAAGAGGAGAAGGTTTTCCTCATGACGAACCTGAGTGATCTGATAGTCCAAGAGGGAGCAGCAGTAGCGTGTGCGAAGCGGAGAGACGCTCTCTGTTTCATTCGATTTCTGATAGAGCAGATTTCAGTACCTGCATTGAACACTTGTGTTAAGATGTTGAGGGAAGGCGATGAGCGAGCGAAAGCCTTATTCTTGCTAGCACTGCTGGATATGCAGCAAAGTAAACCGATGAGGGTGAACATGAAAGAACCCGAGGAATTAGAACCCATGAGAAAGATAGACGAAATCAGGAGATTCTCAAACAAGGAGCTGAGACTCGCTAAAGAATCTATGGGGGCATTGCCGAAATCCAGTGAATACTGTGGACCGATCAAGAAGAAATCGTATAGCTACGTATCCGGGATCATAGGGATAGCGTACAACCCTTTCCTGAGTGAAGACATACGCGATTGCTTCTTCGATTACGAGCAGGCGGTGTTGCTAAGATTCTGGACGTCCAGAATTGTAACGATTAAGAGCGTTAACAATCCACAGGCCAGATTGGGACTGGTCTTGGAAGAAGAGGTGACTGCACCTTCAGTACCAAAATCCGACAAAAGAGTGGAGTTTGGGTTGGGATTCTCAGATGAATTACTGAGAACGAGCTTGATGGCAGTGTGGGAACTGATGAGGCCATCATGGTGTCCTAGTCCCAACGCTGACTCAATATTGCGAGCGACACAAGACGTGCAGAGGGAACTGAATGCAGACTGTAACCTGCGTGACCTCAACATCCTATATAATGTGATGATAACAGCCTCTAAGAGCAACGGAGAAGATAAAGTGGAGTTGCCTGGCTGGGGACCAGAAGACTGGGTCAAACCTGGTAGCTGTCTGGCGGAAGTCTGTGGATTGGAGGGTCACGTTTGTGGAGGTCTGGACTGTGTGAAGACCCTGGAGAAACAACACAAGCAATTGACGGTATTATTTGGAAACGTAGTGATGAAGGCAAGAACAGAAACGGAACTGAGAGCAGATTGCCATGGAGGAACCGAGGTGAATCTAGTGACTGCACTAGGATTCTACAGCATGTTTGGTTCTTTAGAGTCACTGTTGAATCCAGAACAGAAACATGAGATGGTCACAGCCATCAGTGTAGAAGTATTCCCAGGAGTTCTGCAGACTGAGCAGAAATACATAGGAAAATGGAGGGAAGCAATCGAGACGGAAATGAACATTAGACACAGTGAGACTTATTGTAGACCATCAGGAGCACGATATTTGGTGGGTTCAACATTGGCTCCAATGTGCAAGAGCAGATACCCTGTACATTTCGTGGCTGTGGACGTAAAGAGTACGAGAACGATCGTGGATCAAGCCTTCTCAGTGCCGAAGTGTGTGAGACTGGCGAGAATGTCCGAGAAGTCTTACGAGTTGCTATGTAAGATGTTCTCAGCAGTTCCAGAGAGAACCAAGGAAGAATTGGAGTCATTACTAGGAAAGAAGTTCATGGGATATGTGAGCGGGAACTTCAGTGACTTTGAGAGACAGAAACAGAGGGGATCAACTGTCACAGATTACAATGCAGTAGATGAGGATGATGAATCCACCGACTGATGATGGAAGTTGAACCACTACTGGAAGCTTCGGGAAAACGTAATTGGAGGAGCATCATGTTGACACATGACGAGTTTCCTTGCCACTGCTTGCTGCAGACCTGGTGGTATCCCAAGCGTAGTATTCTGATGTTGATCTGGGACTCTGGAGAGCTGCTCTCCATGGGTTTACCAGATTCATCACAGCCCATAACAATAGTGATAGTGGGAGTTATGATGGCGATACGATGGCTGGAAGCTCATGTGAGAGAAAATAGTAGACAGGAGGCACCGACGAAAGAATAGTTGCGGAAATTAGATTGTCTAAAAGATTTAGATCTTTTTGAGACTATGTGCAAAATTCTAAACATTCCGATGGAAGTGAAGAAGATATGGGCAAGAAAACGATTGATGCCATGGTTCAGAGCTAACATGACTGCATGGTTGTACGAATATGCGAAAAAGCATATGTCGAAGCACGGCAGGGTGTACAGTGAATATCAGCTGGACATTGGAGCAGGAGCTTTCAAGCGAGCTCTCGTGACTCATCGGAATACAGTGACCACCGCTGTGAAAAGAATTTCCAGGACAAGTGAACGTAGTGGAAAGGAGAAGGCAGAGATGTTAAAGGAAGATTTGGAGAGAAATGTGACGTTGTGTCTCCACAACAGCTTCTGCAGGAACAGAGAATCTAACGTGGATCCCCTATCTTGTTGCAAACAGAGGGTAGAAGAGCAGAAGTGTTGGAGGACTGCTTCCAACAGCGTCAGGATAGCTAACGACGTGTTGCAGGATACGGAGACTGAGAGTGCAGAGTCAGTATCACAGGAGGAAGAAATGGAACATTGACGAATGACCGAAAAACAAGATGCAAAATGAGACGAAATTAGAAGAATTTAGAAGTCTTAGAACTTCTAAACGACGAAAAAAGAAGAAAACAAAGGAGTGATGAAGGAAAAATTAAAATTCAGAATTGTTTTATGTGTGTGAAAAAACTCAAGTGAGAAACCAAGCAACCAAGTTGTTATTGAAAACTGAAACATTTAGTTGAGTTTGAAATTGTTGCATTTATAAATTTGCATTTTGATTTTAGTTGAGTGGCTTTAGAGACACTCACTTACTATTTATTTAGAAAGGCTTAAGTAAAGGAGTATATTTAAATATTCCAGCCTACATGACTGTTTTTAATCAGCTAGGAGAACTGATCACTTTGTGGTGACATAGAAGGCTTGGGTAATCTCTCGAAGAGGGAGATTGTTTCATTGTTCTTTCTAACCACAGAGTTTCTTAGTTTTAATATTCAGGACAATAACAAGCAAGATTTCCGAAGGGAAGGAGCATAGTAGGATACTTTTAGCTTGTTGGTTGGCAGGACTCTCCTGCAAACCAACACCTTTTAAATCTAAGAGAAAAAGTTTTAATCGGGATATTGACATTGGAAGTCAGAAAATATGTTTTATATTAGGTCATATCCTCATTGTGCAGACTAATGAAGGAATTTGAAGGCTATAGTGATGTGGTATGATGCCAATTATATTCTGCAGTGAGTCGATGTGACGTGGATAAAAGTAATTTCGTGCATTTTGTAAATTCTGTTCGATGACACTGTATCTATTTTACGAACATTGCGTGATTCAATGAGGACATTGACTGGACTGTCCGGGGAGTATGGGACATTCGACCAGAATGGACAAAATGCAATCTCTGCAGATTTCGAATTTTTAGCAGTGAACCTTCCGAGTTAATGATTTTGAAGGATTAACGACGTTATTCGGATGATTAGCAGAACGGTGAAGGTCAGGATATTCCCGTATTTTAAAATTTTAAATTTTCGAAGTGATGACGTAACATTTCTGAGAAACGTGAGAAACAGCCATTTTGGCAGAAAAGCTAAAAGGAAACAGAACAATATTAGTAGCGATTGCGAGAAGAACGGAAATTGTGGTCAAGAAACGACAACAAATCAAGGAGTTGACAGAGAACGTTCCGAGTTGCAACTATTGTGTCGCTACAATAGTTGCAAGGCCGTTGCGAACAACGGTGAAGGGTGGAAGACAGCCTTCCGGATTACGGAAAAGTCAAGTTTAACGTGCTTGATTCAGTGGATTCAAGAATCCGGAAGGGTTTCGGGACTGAAACTTTTATTCTTTTATATAAACTTTTAGCTTCCTGTCATGTCTTGAGTTGAATTTAATTAACAACTAGATTCCTTTTGATAAAAATGAGAAGCTAGGAGTTGGGGGAAAGGGTTGATCCATCTTCGATGGAGATGATGATTTTTATTTACTGAACAAAAACAATAGTAATATAATAAATAGTAGTAGCCCTGAATTTAGGAGTGACCTCGTGGTCTGCGGATACTGAGACCCAGCCATGAGCTCACTATTTCTGCATGTAATCTAGTTAATTTGAGTGTTTTGACCGAAGCCGAAAGCAGTAACGTTTTTGTCGACCCGATGTTAGAAAAGACCACCGAAAAGTATTGGCTTGGTAGAGACGGTGAAAAGCATATAAAGCTCTGTTTAGACGTTAGCCAGTCGTCTTAGGACTTAGTTTTATTTTCCGTCGATATGTATCTTCCGGGCGAATGTTATATTTACAAATCAGCAAATAAAAAAAGACAACTAAATTAATTTAAAATTTAAAATCGAATTAGGAGAACTGATCACTTTGTGGTGACATAGAAGGCTTGGGTAATCTCTCGGAGAGGGAGATTGTTTCATTGTTCTTTCTAACCACAGAGTTTCTTAGTTTTAATATTCAGGACAATAACAAGCAAGATTTCCGAAGGGAAGGAGCATAGTAGGATAATTTTAGCTTGTTGGTTGGCAGGACTGTCCTGCAAACCAACACCTTTTAAATCTAAGAGAAAAAGTTTTAATCGGGATATTGACATTGGAAGTCAGAAAATATGTTTTATATTAGGTCATATCCTCATTGTGCAGACTAATGAAGGAATTTGAAGGCTATAAAATGTGGTATGATGCCAATTATATTCTGCAGTGAGTCGATGTGACGTGGATAAAAGTAATTTCGTGCATTTTGTAAATTCTGTTCGATGACACTGTATCTATTTTACGAACATTGCGTGATTCAATGAGGACATTGACTGGACTGTCCGGGGAGTATGTGACATTCGACCAGAATGGACAAAATGGAATCTCTGCAGATTTCGAATTTTTAGCAGTGAACCTTCCGAGTTAATGATTTTGAAGGATTAACGACGTTATTCGGATGATTAGCAGAACGGTGAAGGTCAGGATATTCCCGTATTTTAAAATTTTAAATTTTCGAAGTGATGACGTAACATTTCTGAGAAACGTCAGAAACAGCCATTTTGGCAGAAAAGCTAAAAGGAAACAGAACAATATTAGTAGCGATTGCGAGAAGAACGGAAATTGTGGTCAAGAAACGACAACAAATCAAGGAGTTGACAGAGAACGTTCCGAGTTGCAACTATTGTGTCGCTACAATAGTTGCAAGGCCGTTGCGAACAACGGTGAAGGGTGGAAGACAGCCTTCCGGATTACGGAAAAGTCAAGTTTAACGTGCTTGATTCAGTGGATTCAAGAATCCGGAAGGGTTTCGGGACTGAAACTTTTATTCTTTTATATAAACTTTTAGCTTCCTGTCATGTCCTGAGTTGAATTTAATTAACAACTAGATTCATTTTGATAAGGATGAGAAGCTAGGAGTTGGGGGAAAGGGTTGATCCATCTTCGATGGAGATGATGATTTTTATCTACTGAACAAAAACAATAGTAATATAATAAATAGTAGTAGCCCTGTTTTTAGGAGTGACCTCGTGGTCTGGGGATACTGAGACCCAGCCATGAGCTCACTATTTCTGCATGTAATCTAGTTAATTTGAGTGTTTTGTCCGAAGCCGAAAGCAGTAACGTATTTGTCGACCCGATGTTAGAAAAGACCACCGAAAAGTACTGGCTTGGTAGAGACGGTGAAAAGCATATAAAGCTCTGTTTAGACGTTAGCCAGTCGTCTTAGGACTTAGTTTTATTTTCCGTCGATATGTATCTTCCGGGCGAATGTTACATTTACAAATCAGCAAATAAAAAAAGACAACTAAATTAATTTAAAATTTAAATAAGAATTTTTTAAAATTGTTAATTCAAACGTTTTCGCACATTTTGTACATCGTCAGGATATAAATTTTTTTATTTTAATAAAATGATCAAAGATCATGTATGAGATTCAAAAAGAATATGTTAGAAATTTTTAACCAATCACATTCTTACATCTGTTATTACGTAATCATTATTTCATCGATTATGACAATTTCCATACTTTTTTGTTACTTGAGTCATAATTTTTCGATTTGATGTTTTATCCAAACTGACATGTCAGTTTATTTTTTGAAAAATTGCAATTTTTAGTCATGTTTAAACATGTACTATAATTTTAATGTCAGCTCCCTGCTCCTGAACTCCTCGCGCGTGTTAATTCTGGGGCGTTCTTTCCAAATATGTAAGGCCTCCAGAGTGAGGAGTTTCTGTATGTTACTTGATTGATCTATAATCTCAGACTTAAGCTCAGCGCTCTTACCATCCCTGTCACATTCTCTCAAATGTTGCCCTACTGGCGAATCTTCCTTGTGATGCTCTTCAATCCGCGTGGTCTGTGACATTCGACCAGAATGTGAAAAATGCAATCTCTGCAGAATTCGGAATTTTGGCAGTGGGCCTTCCGGATTGGTGGTTTTTGAGAACTAGGAGCGTTATTGGAGCGTTTGGCCGGACGGTGAGGGCTGGAATATTCTAGTATTTTAAAATTTCAAAAATTCGAATGATGACGTCACATTTCTGAGAAACGCTGAAACGGCCATTTTAACAAAAAACGAGAGAGAAAACACAACAACATTAGTTGCGCTGACGATAACAACGATAATCGTGATTGAAAAAACAGCAGCAGATTGCAGGAATAGCAGAGGACGTTCCGAGTTGCAACTATTGTGCTGCTACAATAGTTGCAAGGCCGTTGCGAACAACGGTGAAGGGTAAGAGACAGCCCTCCGGATCAGGAAGAAATCAAGATTAGCGAGCTTCATCCAGCGGATTCATCAATCCGGAAGGGTAAAGGAACTGAAACTTTTATCCTGTTACATCAACTTTTAGCTTCCTGTCATGTCCTGACTTGAATTTAATTAATACCTGGATTCATTTTGATAAGGATGAGAAGCTAGGAGTTGGGGGGAAAGGGTTGATCCATCTTCGATGGAGATGATGATTTTTATCTACTGAACAAAAACAATAGTAATATAATAAGTAGTAGCCCTGTTTTTAGGAGTGACCTCGTGGTCTGGGGATACTGAGACCCAGCCATGAGCTCACTATTTGCATGTAATTAAGTTAATTTGAGCGTTCTGGTCGAAGCGGAGAACAGTAACGTTTTTGTCGACCCGATGTTAGAAAGACCACCGAAAAGTACTGGCTTGGTAGAGACGGTGAAAAGCATGCAAAGCTCTGTTTAGACGCTAGCCAGTCGTCTTAAGACTTAGTTTTGTTATCCGTCGATATGTATCTTCCGGGCGAATGTTACATACATGTTTTTATGGCGCTCCTGGGTGTTATTCTTTTTAACATCATGACCGGCAGAACCGTTAACGAGCACTCCGCGCCGAGCGGATGCTCACATTAACGCCCTTATTAGGCCTAAACCGCCGGGGCGGAGGGGTGGTTCAGAGCGTGGAAGCCCTCCGGATTACCGTGAATAGCTTTTTAACTTAGTTAAGACCGAAAATTCGCGAACCAGGAAGGGTGGGGGGATCGGCCATTCCCTCATCCCCTGAAAGGCTTGTGACCAAAAGCACTTAAAGATATAAGTAAAGACAAACAAAAAGTAGTATAGTACCCAAGAAAAACAAAAAATATAAAAAATAGCCGAAAAAACCAAAAACAGTAACAAAAGTAAAAAATCAGTAGAAATCATCCCCCCAGACAAGATGTGATCCAACCCCCCCGTTTGTTGTTGATAGATATATTGTTGTTACAGGCATTTATATCAGTCAGGATTGTTACGATCAGTTTTGTAGCCCGTTTGTGAGGCTTGTACTGTAGGGTTATTTGAGCATTTAAGCGCGTTAATGATAAATTGCGCTCAATCCGGAAGGGTCAGCTGATTTGCGCTCAATTCGGAAGGGTCTTGGGTGAAGACCGATCCGGCAAGCAGTACAAGGAGCAACAAGAAGGGGCTCAACGACAACAACAATCGACTGTTGGGTATCGTTAACAAGTTTTGTATCCCTTTTGGTACAAAAAGTAAGATAGTAATCTGTGGGGGGCTCGACAGTGCTGCACTGTAGTGACCCTTCACCGAACTGCGAATATCCGAGTTAAGCACCTTAATTCGGATATTAAACAAACCCGGAGGGGTATAGTATTACTATTATTATTACTTATAGAGCCTATATTAATAGTCTGATATCGTTTTTCAGTGAAAAACAACGAAAACAGACCGGTTTTTAGGGTCAAAATAGCGATATTTTGATCCCCCCACAAGTCGCGATTTTTGAAATATCGATATTTTTTGAAACGGAAAAAAGCGCTAAATTAGTGTGTTACATCGTAACTGCACTACCACAATAGATAGAACCGGTTAAGTTAAGTTCGAAGGTGGTTGGAACTATTTTGGTACCGAAAACTGAAATTTCGTGATTTTTGAGAAAACGGAACACTATAAATTTAGAAAATTTTTCGAAATTTTTGAGTTACGACAGTAAAAATAGTTATTCGGACAACGTCCACTAGTGAATCTACGAGTTTTAAAAACCGCTACCCGAAAGCCTTCCGGGTTGCAGAGAAATCGAACATAACGTGTTTGATTTGGTGGATTCATCAATCCGGAGGGGTCAAGGTAGCATAGTTTTTCGCAAATTTTTTCAACTAAAGCGTTTTAGATCGAGTCTTTTGCATTGAACTAGAAGATTATAGGCCTTCTGAGCTCGGATCAATAATTTTTAGGTCGGAAGGACCAGAATTGCGGAAAAAGTTAGGTGGAACCTATAAGTGAGAAATATTTTGAGTTTGCAAGAAAGACGTTTTGGCTGATAACTTTTCGACAACTGGACAGATCCGGTTAATCTTGGTACCATTAGATCAGAAATTAGCTGAACTTACTAGTAGGAAAGAGAATTACTCGAAAAAGCGAGCGAGAAAATTTTTTGAGATCGTTTTTAGCAAATTACACAAATCCGGAGGGGTACACCCTTCACGTTTTATAAATTTTTCTGAAAAACCCTTAGACCCCTACCAAAAAGTAATAGCGGTTGAATAAAGTGACTGTAGGCCATTCTAGACCAAAATGGAGGGCTAAAGGCACAGCAAAAGCTTAATCGAGCCGAAGTTAGGCCAGCGATAAGACCCTTCACCGTTAGCGTGAATTGTCAAATAAGAGGCTTAACTTCAATCCGGAAGGGTCTAGGAAGGTAGTAAAAACCCTTCCCAGTTAATTGAAAGAGCATAATTGCATCGGAGAACGTATCAGGAGGGGTATAGGTTGAAAAAAGGAAATCTCCGAAAAGCTACTTTTCACAAAACCGGAGGGTTCCCAATCCGGAGGGGTCAAAGATTTTTCAAGTTAGGAGGGGTCCGAATCCGGAGGGGTCTTATAGTTGCTAATTCGGAGGGGTCCAAATCCGGAGGGGTCTTATATTAACCAACTCAGAGGGGTCCCAATCCGGAAGGGTCTAGATTTTGCTATCCGGAAGGGTCCTATTTGTGCCAATTCGGAGGGGTATTATTTTATTAAGGACTTAGGTAGACGAAAGAAAGACTGTAAAGTGAGAGGTATTAGGTTATTAACACACAGGCTAGGTATCAGTGACTGCACTGGTAACTTGCCTTTCAATAAGAACCAGACTAATACAAGACAGGTCCGAACTCGGATATTCGCGACACTAAGTCTAAATTAAAAAGAGTGTGATTCATTGGTGTGGATTGAAACATAATACGTTTTTGGGAAAAGTGACTGCCCTGAGGATTTTAGTAGGTCTAGCTCGGGCAGTCCGAAGGCAGATAGGTAACACAGTACTCGGTGGGTGCAATAGACGCCCACTTGAGAAAATAACTGCCTTCAAATTTTTCTGTTTGGTGCGGCACCGAGCAGAGAAAGCTTTTTCTTTAAAAGACAGGTTCGACTATTGTACTGCGACCGACTAAGAGTACAAGACACATACGTTTTTTTATATATACATTCATATTGTGTCAAAATAAATTATTTGTTTTTGATTTTAAATCAACGTAAACTGTGCTTGATTGGGTAGTGAGTACACTATCTTTTAAATTGACTGATAACATCATATTGTGCTAGTTTTCAAATCTTTGGACCGATAATCGGTTAGTGTGAATAAATTTTATACAAACTGTACTCTGACAACATACAGGGATTCGTGGTCACTATTTAAAAGAATCTGGTGAAATTTATTGTGTTGTGTCATTATTATTGTTAATAAAACTATAAGGTCTCTAGCAATTGAGTCAAGAGTAGGCATTAGAAAGTGACAAATAGAGAATGAGTCTAGACAAGTCAAGGATACCAAAACGAGGTAATAGCTCTAGGAAATTCATACCTGAAAAGCAAAGAAAAACGATGACCGATCCTTTTGTGGATTGGATCAAGCGATCCCGGTCCGATAAAGGGGAGACGGTTTCAGGCAGAATGGTTGAAACGAGAAGTCAGAAGACCTCAGAAGAGCGAAAAGAACTGTTAGAAGTGGAGGTCAATACGGACCATACCATGAACGACAACCAGGAAGTAAATGGACTGGAAGGGAGAGGCAGAAGGCTGGCGAGTGAATCTACCCCGGTAGAACAAGGCCATGATTTTGCCACTTCCACCGGGACATTGGATCGAGAGGAGATGTCGGAACTGTCCGACTTCTCAACTGAAGTAACGGCAACTAGAAGATCTCCGACAGACAACACTATGATGGCAGGCGGAACTGGGAAACAAACAACGTCATCATCATTCTCAGAAAGAATGAAGAACACCTTCGGAAACATCTTTCCATTCAGCATGGGAGGAGGAGCAGGAAACGACGGTGAATCCCAGGAGGAAGAGGATGAAGAGGAGCAAGGGGACTTTGGATCTAAGGTCAGCCTCAACAGTTCGATCCAGGAGAACGAGGCATACGTCGGAAGAGAGACTGGATCCATGGACAAATTTGGTGTAGTGACAACGATAAGCAAAGAGGCAAACACCAGGCCAGTCAAAAGACTTCGCGATTAGGACAAGTTCAGAGCCACAAACTGGAGAGAGTAGAACCAGAGGGCTAGGCAACGCGTTAGCGGATCCTGAAATAGATAATGAAAAGACGTCAAGACAGAGAGTCAAGGCCCGGATCTCGACCAGCACGAAGCTACCTGGGACCGACAGAGTTACACCACCACTAGTGACGGCACTCGTGGATAACGGGGCAGCACTAGAGGAAGCCTTAAACAACATAGTGGACAGTTTAGGAGAACAAAATGAGCAGATGTCGATAAGGATGAGTGAACTAGAAAGAGCAGTTCACATTGAAAGAGAAAGTCTGCGGGAAGAAATAAACCGCAACAGACAAGAAGTTGGCAGAAGCGAAAAACGCTTGAAAGAAAGAACGGACGAACATATGACGAGGAACTTGTCGCGAAAGACAAGAGAGGTGGAACAGAGGGAGTTACGCTTAAGAGCCGACATGGAGAAGTTAAGAATTCAGCAAGAGCAGTCTCTTGGGACTCTTGACACAAAGATAGACGCGATGATGGAGAGGCGAACTCAGGCTATCATGGATAGGTTGGACGGGCTACTAAGCAGCAAGAGTGGACCAAAAGAAGGAGAGCCGAACTCGGGAGGTCCCAGCAGGGAACCGAGGGTGAACTTCAATGAACATCAAAGGAGGAAGACGTATGGATCCACTAGAGGCAGGGGCAGTTCATCAGGCTATGCCACAAGGGGTAATATAGCATGGGGCCCGAACAGTAGAGCAAGTTCAACGGGGAACAGACAAACCTCTAACGAACGACCAACGCAAAGCACACATGCGACTGGGAGAAGTGATTCCGGCAACAGGGGGCATGCAAGCCCGAGGAGGAGTCATATGGGCCAAGCGGGAAACGCTCATGATGATTCGGATTGCAGGGATGCACCGCACACAGAGCCTTCGACAAGGTGTGAGGACACTCAAGCGGGACAATCAAGGGATGCTACGGCAATGGCCACGGCATTTGAACCCCTGAACAGGTCTTTGGAGACATTCCTGACGAGGTTATCTAGAACCAATGAACGCAGTGAGAAGTCCAGAAGAGTCTTTAGGAAGCCAAGATGCTACAAAGACGAATCTGATGGCTGTATTGATACCTGGATAGAGGTAATGAAGCTGCATTTCGAGGAAGAGGACTTGTCGGAGAGACAGGAACGCAGCGCGCTCACCAGCAACTTAGAAGGGACAGCCCTGAACTGTGTCATGGCCAAGAAACAGTATCAACGTGACACTGCTGAGAAAATCTTCGAAATCCTGTTAAACCGTTTCGGATCAGGGGTGCAGGGGCACCAGGCGATGATGCGCTTCGAGAAACGGAGGCAACGAGAAGATGAAACCATAGACAAGTTTCTCGATGATTTAGAAATGCTGAGAAGACGCAGCCAACCGGATGAGTCAAACCGAAGGATGAACCTGGCCGTAGCCTCAAAATTCATCGATGGTGTGAAAAATGATGAACTTCGTACGATGCTAGCAACGCATTACACACCACTATCAACTAATGCGCCAACACCGGAGGAGTTGAGGCTCAAATCAAAGGAGTATCTTTTGTTGAAACCTCCTTCGAGATCTGGATATTACAAGAACAATTATGGCAATTTTAACAACGGACCAGCAAACCAAGGGAACAATTGGTACAAACCGAGGGATGATATGGACAAGAGACGCTCTTGTGCTAATTGCAGTTCAACAGACCATCATGTGTCAGCATGCCCAGCTTACAAACAAGGCATGAAAGCAATAGGCTTTAGCCTCGAGGACGAAGATGCGTCAGAATTGGACCATGAGGATTTCATGAGAGGAGTAATAGCGAAATTCGGCCCGAGGTGTTTCTTTTGCAACTTGGAAGGTCATTTTAAATCAGATTGTCCGCAATTCTGGGATGCAGTGGCAGACATCAAGCATCCAAGACATGAAGAAGCTTTGTCAGGAGTGAAAGCCAGCAAGGCTCGACTTTTGAGTGAAGCGGAGGCACGCAGAAAGGATAAACCTCAAGAGCTGGTGGCAAAGAAAATGCAAGCGGTAACAGGGGAGACACGTGAGCCGGAACCAGCAACTGCGGCTGAGGACTTCAAGATCGATTATAAGGCAGCCGCAAGGGATGCTCTAAATAGAGTACAACAGGAATTGGTGACGAAAGAAATCGAACAAAAAGTGAAACTTGAACTGGAAAATGAAAAGCTTCAGGAGCAATTGAATACCTTCGAAGCAACGGAGTTCGAGGAGACGAAAACACCAGGCAGTTTAGACATGAAACTTAAAGTGATCTCCGGTAGGATGTTCGGCATGATGCCGCAAGGAAGCAAGATACAGTCGATAATCTCAGTGGCTGGACATCAGGTGATCAGAAATCTGAGTGAACCATCCGAGTTCACTTTGATGCATTTGGACACATATGCAGATTATCTGAGACAGGTGGAGCCACGAACCGAGTCGAGAGCTGTGCGAGCACTTCTAACGACGGGTGGCCCTCGCATGAAGAAACTTCATGGACGCTACCTAGAGGTCTATGGGCCGTATCAAGTAATGCTGAACGTGGATGGAATCAGTATCTACACCAGGACTTATGTAACAACAGATGATGACCAAATGGGGCAGATCTATTTGGGAGAAGAGGAACTCAAAGTCCGCAGGATAGGCCATGACGCCATGATGGAACAAGACGCGGTACACATTGGATATGAAGCAGATGTGACAGCACATCTGCTCGAAACCAACGGAACAAAAATTGGAGTCACAGGGCTTCTGGACACAGGAGTGGTAGTGAGTGTGATGCCGATAAGAACTTGGGAAAGAATGGGCTTCACGCGGGAAGATCTAATTCCAACGAATCTCCGACTGGCCGCAGCCAATCGAGGAGCTATCTACGTAGCCGGAAGAACACCAATAACGGTCCTCCACATGGGAGGACGGGATTTTTGGATGAGCTTCCTGGTGGTAGAGAATCTGGACGATGCCGACCAATTCATCTTGCGCAGAGATTTTGTCAGGAATTTTGACGTGATGATTGACTTAAACAACGATCTGATACGGATTAGAAACCCGGACCGAAAGTATGTTAAGAGACCAAATAATAGGATAATAACAGACGAAAGCAAGGTACCAATTTTTTTGGATAGAAAAGTAAAATTACAACCAGGACAAGCTGTGGTAGCAATTTTTAGAATGAGAAATTTGAATTCGTTAAGTGATAGTAAACAGGTTTGCTTAGTACCGAATCCAAATAGACAGAGTTCGGTGATTTTAGGCCGGAGCTTCTCGGTAACGCGAAACGGACTGTGTGTCAGTGTGTTACTGAACACACTGGACACCACGGTTTCAATCCAGCGTGGAAAGAAGCTTGGCTACGCTTTGCCGATGAGGACCGACTATGAGGAGACAGAAAGAAAACTTGAAGAAATATAGTGTGAAAGACTGTCCTTATCATGCAAATAAAGATAAAATTTTAAAGAGAATTAATGAATTAAAATCTATTCATAAATTGTTTTCAATGAAATCCGAAACGGACGACGGCTTATCAAGCTGCTCGAATTTTCCGGAACGCCCCTCGTCATATGAACTAGATTCTGACAAACCGGTTTTGCCAGAAATAGAACATTTAAAAGGGAAAATAGGTGAGGGAGATTTTAAAAAATTGCGGGACCTCCTAAATCGGAACGCCGATGTATTTTCAAAACATAAGGCGGACATCGGTTGCTGTAATTTCGTCGAACACGAAATCGAACTAGAAGAGGGCGCCGTTCCCCATAGGGAAGGCGCAAGGCGAATGACGCCACATAAATCGGAAGCGTGCCGAGCAGAAATAGAAATGTTGCTTGAATACGACATGATAGAACCCTCGAAATCGCCATGGGCTTGCGGAGTAGTAATGGCGAAAAAGAAAGGGGGCAGCTTAGATTTTGTTGCGACTTTCGTTACTTGAACGCGGTAACGATAAAAGATGCGTACCCGATACCGCGAATAGATGAGAGGCTATCTAAACTTGGTGATGCCAAGTTCTTCACCACATTGGACTTAGGTTCTGCCTTCTGGCAGGTCCCTCTGCGAAAGAAGGACAGAGAGAAAACTGGATTCGCGTGCGAATTGGGGTTGTACCAGTGGAAGAGGATGACCTTCGGCTTGTGCAATGCAACGGCCACTTTTCAAAGACTGATGGCTCAGGCTTTGACGAGAGTGACCAAGAAGTACGGGAATCTCGTGATGTGTTACGTGGATGAGGTAGTCATAGCGACACCGACCCTGGAAGACCACATTGATAGGCTCGATGAGGTCTTTGGATACATGAAAAGAGCAGGATTGAAGTGCAAACCATCGAAATGTGAAATTCTTAGGGATTCGATAAAGTACCTGGGAAGAATGGTGGACAGGCATGGTGTGAGGCCGGACCCGGAAGCAGTGGAAGCAGTGTTGACATGGAAAGCTCCCAGAACGGACACACAGCTCCTGAGCTTCCTGGGGTTTGCCAATTACTACCGGGAATTCATAAAAGGATATGCGGGCAAGGTGTACCCGATGCAGAAGCTGATGCGCAACAAGGGGAAAAAGTTCGAATGGAACGATGAGGCACAGGTTGCTTTCGAGATTATAAAGCGGGAACTGTGCGAAGCGCCAGTGCTAGGCATGCCTACAGAAAAGGGCATGTATGTTCTTGACACAGATGCATCGGTAGTGGCCATCTCAGCAATAATGCATCAAGAGCAAGAATGGA
The DNA here is from genome assembly GCF_963678635.1 of Symsagittifera roscoffensis. NCBI lineage: Eukaryota > Metazoa > Xenacoelomorpha > Acoela > Convolutidae > Symsagittifera > Symsagittifera roscoffensis. The sequence continues at coordinate 35,834,037 of NC_087071.1, read as the reverse complement.
ATGGAAGAACAGTTCTCCGTCCCATTGCATACGGCAGCAAGGTCTTGAGTGACACAGAAATGAAATATGGCGCACCAAAAGCAGAAATGTTTGCAGTAGTCGCCTTCGTGGAAAAGTACCGTGCATACTTGGGGAGCGCTCCCTTCAAGTTACGCGTGGACAACAGAGCGTTATCCTGGTTGAAGACCTACTCGATGGATCAGAGTTATATTGGTAGATGGATAGTCAGATTGGATGGCTACCATATGATAATCGAACATAGGATGCGTGATAAACACCAGAATGCTGACAGCCTCAGCAAGAAAACTGAGTTCTATGAAAGATTGGAGCAGAAGCAGGCCAATCAGGCGGAAATAAAGGAGGGATTCTCGTTTTTGGACAAAGAAACTTATGAAGCGCTTCCCTTAACGAGATGGTTGGATAAGTCTGGACATCCAATTCCAGGGCATCCTGAGTTACCTGTAGAGAAAGCAGCCGAGATAAAGATCCTATCCAGGGAGGACCCGGTCCCCTTGGATCTGTTGCTGCGCTCGAATCTGGTCCAGCAAGAACTCTCTCGCATGAACATAAACAGCCTCTCATTATTGGATAGAACGGTGCAAGTCACACCGCAAGTGATGCGGATGCTGGGTGGATTGTTAGAAAGAGAAGTGACCAGAGATGACCCCGAGTGGACAGCAGCAGTGGCATCGCTAACAGTCAGTGAGAAGGTGAAGATCATGCCGTCCAGACGACAGCACGAAGAGAACAAAAGGGATTGTAGGACAATACTTCAGGAATCAGATGCTTTAAATTGACAAGCAGCAATGAACACACTTTGATTCAATTCAAACTTTCTTTTAATAAAATTAACTATCTTTTTTAACTGGCAATGAATAACCGTAAAAATGGCTTTTACGCAAAGGCCATCTTACGGACAGAAAGAACAGGGGAGCAGCAAGCGAAAGAAAACCGTCACCTTTGTGGACCGGGATAAAGAGGGTGAAGAGGTGGAACAAAATCTGCTGCAGGACCATTTGTCCGGGGAGACGGATGATGAAAAGAACCAGCGATCACAAGATCAACACCCGGGACAAGGAAATTGGTCCGGGGAGTCTGAGATAAACGAGAAAATTCCTGATGAGAAACAGGACCTAGAGAACAAGGTTTTGTCCGGGGAGTCCAGATGGATGCGAAGAAAGCACAGACATGATCTGGAGGAGAGCGCAGTCTCCAGCACAACCTCTTCGACGGATGATGATTCCCGAAACTCAGGAATGGATACCTATTCAGACAGGAATTCGACCTCGGGATCAGAACTGTCAGAACTGGCGATTCACACGCTACTAGTGGGAACTCGGGCGAGGGATCTGGACAGAGAGGTGTACCAGGATCCTGACAGTGATCGCTACCTAATACCAAGTGAAAGAGTCTTTGACAACGCAGCGGATGACTTAGAAACAATAGCAGTATCCAAGCGGTCGATGAGCTTATTGCCACAGAAAGAGGCAGTCAGGACTGATCTTCAACCGTTTCAGCAAGAAACACAACCGTTGGCGAAGATTTGGTGCGTTAAGATGGAAGAAGACACACATCAGCCCAACGAGCTGAATAGTCAGATGAGGGTCATGAAGACGTACTTGAAGGCGAGATACAGACTCTCGGACCTTCTAAGGGCGCAGAGAAATGATCGCATGACAAGCAACCTAAAAAGGTGGATAGAAAACGGTGCACCAGACAAAGGTGACCTGGAAGAAGACAGCTATAGGATCCTGAGACAATACTTCATGCAGAAGGAGGGGAGATTATATCTGAACAAGGACGGGATCGTGGCTTGCAGGAGAAGAGAAGAAGACAAGGTCTTATACAAATATAACGCGATAGTGTTGCCGCAACTCTATCAGACAGAACTATTATTCAGGTCGCATGATCAGATGGGCCATCAAGGGATCGACAAAGTGTATCAGAGGATCCTGAAGCGCTTTGAGTGGCCTGGAATGAAAAAAGCATGTGAGAAATGGGTAACAGCGTGCCTGTCATGCCAACAGGTCAAGGATCCAAGGAAATTATGATTTCCTTTACAATCGATTGAGTCGTCTGAATTCAACGAGGTGGTGCAGATAGATCACCAGAAGATATGCATGACAGACAGCGGTTATAACCAAGTCTTGGTCATGATAGATCACTTCACGAAGTATGCAGAGGCCGTGCCCTGCATAACTGCCTCGGCGGAAGAGACATGCGACCACCTGATCAACACGTGGATAGCAAGACATGGTTGTCCGATGACGTTTCAATCGGATAATGGAACAGCTTCCGTAGGAGAGCTTACGAAAGAGCTTATGAGACGCTCACAGGTCGCTCAGGCTCACTCCACGACATACCACCCTCAAACGAATGGTTTAGTGGAAAGACAGAATAGGACGTTAGTGTCGATGCTGAGAGTATACTGTTCCAGGTATATGACCGACTGGGACAGATACCTTCCACAGGTGATGGGGGCATATAACAGCACGCAACACTCCACCACTGGAGTCAGTCCACACATGATGCTGACGGGACACGAGAAGTCTTTACCCTTGACATTCTTCTACCCAGAGTATGAGGGAAAGAAAACATCTCCACAGGTTTACGTAAGGGATGTGATCAGACGTCAACAGGAGTTGAACGATCTGTGCAGACGAAATACTCAGCAAGCACAGGCAAGGCAGAGGAAAAGATTCGACATGAAAGCAGCTGGTGCAAAGGCCTACTCGGTGGGAGACCACGTATGGGTATTTCAGAACGTTATACCACCGAAAGGAACAAAGAAGCTTCTAAAAAGTGGAGGGGACCCTTCATGATTACGGAGGTGCACCAGGAGGGACGTTTTTATAGACTGAGTACTGGCCGAGCCGCCCACTACGAGAACATCAAGCCACACAATCCATCGACAGAAGACTGGTGTATACCTGCAGACATGGAAGAAGGGGATTATCTAATGATGGACCCTGCTTGTGAGGTCAATGAAAAAGGCACCAGGGAGAAGAACGATGGAAACGAAGTCGTAGAGGAAGGCACGGATACACCATTGGACCTGGATCCAAACGAACAGATCGAAGCGGACGATGAAACCTTACCCTACGCAGAGGAAGATTGGCAGGATCCCGAACAGACAGAGGTTCCCAAGAACTTGGAACCAGATCTTCCGTTCACGATGCAGACTCGTCAGAAGGACGGGACGAGACCAAGAAAGAAATACAATCCTTACGGTGACGACTTTGTAGTGGATAGGATAGATCTAAAGAAAATAGTGGAGGAAGTAGTGGGTTTAGAGGAAATAACTGTGTCACAAGACATTGACATAGTCGATGATCACAACGATGAGTGGGTTGACGACTGGTCGAAACCCGAGGTAGAATTCGACGATGAGCAACAGCAGTCAAATGAACAAGACCTGACGAACCTGCGTGTCTTAGAGTGGCTGAACGAAATGACATCAGACCCTAAAGAGACCAGCGTTACGATTCAAGACGTAGATCGTGAAAGCGCGAAATACATTAAGACCGAACGAGATGATCCTTCCTGGGCTGCCCAGGAAGGACAACTTCTCATTCCAGCTTCTAACCTTGACTTGATATCCGGTATGCGATCGACGGGGACGCCGATGGATATTTTTGTCCGGGGAGTGGGGGTAGGACTTACCCACACTGAAAACCTGATAATAAAAAAGTTGAGAATAGCAAGAGAAACAGGAGACTTAGAAGCAGAAACAAGCGAAGAACCTAAGAAACCTGACATAGGCAGGGTAGTTGAGTCATATTTTAATTTACCAAATGAATATTCTAGTAACATAATACTAACAGACAGTGATTTCATACTCACAAACAGAACATGTGCGATAGCAATCACCGCAGACATGAGTTTTAGGACAGCGTTAGCGGCAGATTTTAAGAGAGAATACAAAAACGTGGAACTCTTTGGAAGCAAAGACCAGGGATAGGGGGCGTAGCAGCCTTACCTCCGGCGGTGTCGCAGATACCGGGAAAGTACTTATGCTTCTTGGTAACGAGGGCGACAGAGAAGCAGCACGTGGACCCAGAAAACCTAGTCTTGTCTTTGACGAGGCTGAGGGACTTCCTTGTGGAAATGGACGTGAAGGAGCTCTCGCTTCCAGTGTGCGATCCAAACAGAGGAAGACTGCATCCTCGGGAATTGTACGCGCTTGTACACGTGATATTCTCTGATACGAACATACAAGTATATCTACACAAGAAATATTACTTAAGTATAGGCTGAGTAATGTGCGAAAGAGTGTTAGGTCAAAGACTAAGTTGCATATGATATGTGTGTTATGTTATGTTATGTGTTAGGTTATTAAGATCATGGGTAAGTAGGGGTTAGTGACCATGAACAACTAAATGACGATCTTGGGAATAGATCCAAAGTTTGGACTGTCCAATCTTAGGTCGAATTCCAAAATTTTAGAAACCAATTGATTTTAATAAATTTTAGGATAAATATCTTTTTGTCTGAACTGTCTTTAAGCAAATTTTAACGATATATGTTAAGGTGAAACTGACAAGTGTGACATTCGTGATTTCTTTTCTAGATCCTGATTGATCGTTTAAATTACTCACTTGAGTTAAATTATCAAATTGAATCAAATCAAACTTGGAAAGAACAGTATGGACAATCCCAAGCCTGGAAGATTTGATGAGGAATGGAAAGGACTAGGCTTAGCTCCGATGAGAATGAGAGGTAGGACAGAATTGCCTGAAGCCTCATTAATCCTGACCAGTGTGAAAAAGGAGATGAAAGTGGGAGGAATATTGCTGACGAGAACCTTCCTAGCACCCTTCGGCTGTGAAGAAATCAAAGTGGTCCATGGAGAAGAGGAAGATCAATCGGCCGGTACATTGCTCATACCGAGATTCCAGGAAGAAGCCGACAATGACGAACAAGGACCATCGAGCCCGAACAAGGATAAGTCAGAAGGAGATGACGGACAGGGTGGAAGCCGTCAGACTGAAGAACCCATGCAACAAGATCAAGCTGGTGGGGAAGGCGACAGGACATCGACAGGAGGAACATCCAGCCTGGATTTCAATATCTTCAGTGATCTTGAGAATAATGCAGACACGTTGGAAACGACTGAGCCAGCGGATGAAGGCATCTCGACACTGGAACCTCCGTCAGCCTTTGAGGAAATGAAACGGAATTTGCCGGAGAGCAGCTCTCCTGGCAATTCAAGAAATAACGACCAGAGAATCCTCATGGAATCACCTCGGAGGAGAAGAATAGAGGCCTCAGCCAGAGTACCTTTCTTGGGAACGCTGCCCGAAGAAGAATGGGAAGTACATCACCGAGACCACGAGAGTAGGACGGGATGTAAACTGGACAGAGTGGCGTTTATGGAGGAAGTCTGGACCGTGATTCAGAGCTATGGGACCCAGTCCATCCTCAAAACAGGTCTCAATCAACCCTTGATGATAGAAGTACTTGACAAGCTTGATGAGTGTGAAGGGAGACTGAGTGAGTTATTGATCGACTCAGCCACTGATGAGAGTGAAGCGAATTCTCCCATCAAGATGACACCGCAGGACGATGAAGGAGAGGTGGTGTACCTGTCAAGGACCAGGAGAGGGACGATGCGATCGAAAATGGTGATTGATAAAATCAATGCGATGAAAATGAAGTTAGGCAGCAGAGTGATGCCGAGGAGAATTGGGAAGACGAAAGTGGATTCAGAAATATCGATGAAAGCTGGTAACTCAGCGAAAAGAAAACGAGTCGAGGAAGTCATGGATTTGGGGCAAGGTGATTATCAATTGTCTGGCACAGATAGAGTATTAACTGATATAACGATGGTGCCACCCATTCTCATGGCGGGGATAAAGTCAACCGGTTATAAATCCAAAAGGAGTGACCGCACTCTGACTGGAGCAACCTTGGAAATGGAAATACTCAGCCAATGTGGAGAGAGCAAAATGAGGGACTTCAAGCCATCTCCCATGAATCATGGAAAGGGAAGTGTTTTAGGACAACTAGCACCAGTGGAATACAACCGACTAACCGTGTCGGAGACAGTGTCGATGGATGAACCCACCGGTGGATACATGGAGATGTTGGAATACCGAAACTCGGCTAGAGGGTATGTAATGGCCCTGGAAGACGAAAAAGCCATGGAGGGTTATCTGGAAATGATGTTGCAAGGCACCACCCTCAAGCAGAAGGCGTATGGAACTTTGGCGTCGTCTGATATACAGGCGGAAACGATCGAGTAGTTAGTGAGCCTTCCATGGAAAGCAGTAGTATTGAGGTATTTCGAAGAGGAAATGAGGACTACGCCAAGAATACATGCTCTCGTGGCAGTACCTTACGTAAGGACTGAGTTACAACTCAGGTTCGCCTGGTGCATGATGGGACTGACTCGCGAAGAATATGATTCAGAAGAAAGAAAGAGATCAAAAGAAGAAAAGGTTTTCCTTATGACGAATCTGAGGGATCTGATAGTCCAGGAGGGAGCAGCAGTAGCGTGTGCGAAGCGGAGAGACGCTCTCTGTTTCATTCGATTCCTGATAGAGCAGATTTCAGTACCTGCATTAAACACTTGTGTTAAAATGTTGAGGGAAGGCGATGAGCGAACGAAAGCCTTATTCTTGCTAGCACTGCTGGATATGCAGCAAAGTAAACCGATGAGGGTAAGCATGAAAGAACCTGAAGAATTGGAACCCAGGAAAAAGATAGACGAGATCAGGAGATTCTCAAACAAGGAGTTGAGACTCACTAAAGAATCTATGGGAGCATTGCCGAAATCCAGTGAATACTGTGGACCGATCAAGAAGAAGTCATATAGCTAACGTATCCGGGATTATAGGTATAGCGTACAATCCTTTCCTGAGTGAAGACATACGCGATTGCTTCTTTGATTATGAGCAGGCGGTGTTACTAAGATTCTGGACGTCCAGAATTGTAACGATTAAGAGCGTTAACAATCCACAGGCCAAATTGGGATTGGTCTTGGAAGAAGAGGTGACTGCACCTTCAGTACCAAAATCCGACAAGAGAGTGGAGTTTGGGTTGGGATTTGAATTACTGAGAACGAATTACACAGATGAATTACTGAGAATGTGCTTGATGGCAGTGTGGGAATTGATGAGGCCATCATGGTGTCCTAGTCCCAACGCTGACTCAATATTACGGGCGACACAAGACGTACAGAGGGAACTGAATGCAGACTGTAACCTGCGTGACCTCAACATCATATATAATGTGATGATAACAGCCTCTAAGAGCAACGGAGAAGATAAAGTGGAGTTGCCTGGCTGGGGACCAGAAGACTGGGTCAAACCTGGTAGCTGTCTGGCGGAAGTCTGTGGACTGGAGGGTCACGTTTGTGGAGGTCTAGACTGTGTGAAAACCCTGGAGAAACAACACAAGCAATTGACAGTATTGTTTGGAAATGTAGTGATGAAAGCAAGAACAGAAACGGAACTGATAGCAGATTGCCATGGAGGAACCGATGTGAATCTAGTGACTGCACTAGGATTCTACAGCATGTTTGGTTCTTTAGAGTCACTATTGAATCTAGAACAGAAACATGAGATGGTCACATCCATCAGCGTAGAAGTACTTCCAGGAGTTCTGCAGACTGAGCAGAAATATATAGGAAAATGGAGGGAAGCAATCGAGACAGAAATGAACATCAGACACAGCGAAACTCATTGTAGACCATCAGGAGCACGATATTTGGTGGGTTCAACGTTGGCTCCAATGTGCAAGAGCAGATATCCTGTACATTTCGTCGCTGGACGTGAAGAGTACAAGACCGATTGTGGATCAAGCCTTCTCAGTGCCGAAGTGTGTGAGATTGGCGAGAATGTCTGAAAAGTCTTACGAGTTACTATGTAAGATGTTCTCAGCAGTCCCAGAGAGAACCAAAGAAGAATTGGAGTCAATACTAGGAAAGAAGTTCATGGGATATGTGAGCGGGAACTTCAGTGACTTTGAGAAACAGAAACAGAGAGGATCAACTGTCACAGATTACAATGCAGTAGATGAGAATGATGAAATCCACAGAGTGATGATGGAAGTGGAACCATTGCTGGAAGCTTCGGGAAAACGTAATTGGAGGAGCATCATGTTGACGCATGACGAGTTTCCTTGCCACTGCTTGCTGCAGACCTGGTGGTATCCCAAGCGTAATATTCTGATGTTGATCTGGGACTCTGGAGAGCTGCTCTCCATGGGTTTACCAGATTCATCACAGCCCGTAACAATAGTGATAGTGGGAGTTATGATGGCGATACGATGGCTGGAAGCTCATGTGAGAGAAAATAATAGACAGGAGGCGCCGACGAGAGAACAATTGCGGAAATTAGATTGTCTAAAAGATTTAGATCTTTTTGAGACAATGTGCAAAGTTCTAAACATTCCGATGGAGGTGAAGAAGATATGGGCGAGAAAACGATTGATGCCATGGTTCAGAGCTAACATGACTGCATGGTTGTACGAGTATGCGAAAAAGCATATGTCGAAGCACGGCAGGGTGTACAGTGAATATCAGCTGGACATTGGAGCAGGAGCTTTCAAGCGAGCTCTCGTGACTCATCGGAATGCAGTGACCACCGCCGTGAAAAGAATTTCCAGGACGAGTGAGCGTAGTGGAAATGAGAAGGCAGAGATGCTGAAAGAAGATTTGGAGAGAAACGTGACGTTGTTTCTCCACAATAGTTTCTGCAGAAACAGAGAATCCAAGGTGGATCCCCTACCTTGCTGTAAGCAGATGGTAGAAGAGCAGAAGTGTTGGAGGACGGCTTCCAACAGCGTCAGGATAGCCAACGATGTGCTACAAGACACGGAAACCGAAAGTGCGGAGTCAGTATCACAGGAGGAAGAAATGGAACATTGACGAATGACCGAAAAACAAGATGCAAAATGAGACGAAATTAGAAGAATTTAGAAGTTTTAGAACTTCTAAACGACAAAAAAAAAGAAGAGAACAAAGGAGTGATGAAGAAAAGTTGAAACTCAGAATTGTTTTATGTGTGTGAAAAACTCAAGTGAGAAACCAAGCAACCAAGTTGTAATTGAAAACTGAAACATTTAGTTGAGTTTTGAAATTGTTGCATTTATAAATTTGCATTTTGATTTTAGTTGAAGTGGCTTTAGAGACACTCACTTATTATTTATTTAGAAATGCTTAAGGGAAGAGTATATTTAAATATTCCAGCCTGCATGATTGTTTTTAATCACTTAGGAAGACTGATCACTTTGTGGTGACGTGGAAGGCGTGAGTAATCTCTCGAAGAGGGAGATTGTTTCATTGTTCTTTCTAACCACAGAGTTTCTTAGTTTTAATATTTAGGACAATAACAAGCAAGATTTCCGAAGGGAAGAAGCATAGTAGGATAATTTTAGCTTGTTGGTTGGCAGGACTGTCCTGCAAGCCAACACCTTTTGAATCTAAGAGAAAAAGTTTTAATCGGGACATTGACACTGGAAGTCAGAAAATATGTTTTATCTTAGGTTGTATCCTCAATGTGCAGATTAATGAGAGAATTTGAAGGCTATAATGATGTAGTATGATGCCATTTATATTCTGCAGTGAGTCGATGTGACGTGGATAAAAGTAATTTCGTGCATTTTGTAAATTCTGTTCGATGACACTGTAACGATTACGAACATTGCGCGATTCAATGAGGACATTGACCGGACTGTCCGGGGAGTATGTGACATTCGACCAGAATGTGAAAAATGCAATCTCTGCAGAATTCGGAATTTTGGCAGTGGGCCTTCCGGATTGGTGGTTTTTGAGAACTAGGAGCGTTATTGGAGCGTTTGGCCGGACGGTGAGGGCTGGAATATTCTAGTATTTTAAAATTTCAAAAATTCGAATGATGACGTCACATTTCTGAGAAACGCTGAAACGGCCATTTTAACAAAAAACGAGAGAGAAAACACAACAACATTAGTTGCGCTGACGATAACAACGATAATCGTGATTGAAAAAACAGCAGCAGATTGCAGGAATAGCAGAGGACGTTCCGAGTTGCAACTATTGTGCTGCTACAATAGTTGCAAGGCCGTTGCGAACAACGGTGAAGGGTAAGAGACAGCCCTCCGGATCAGGAAGAAATCAAGATTAGCGAGCTTCATCCAGCGGATTCATCAATCCGGAAGGGTAAAGGAACTGAAACTTTTATACTGTTACATCAACTTTTAGCTTCCTGTCATGTCCTGACTTGAATTTAATTAATATCTGGATTCATTTTGATAAGGATGAGAAGCTAGGAGTTGGGGGGAAAGGGTTGATCCATCTTCGATGGAGATGATGATTTTTATCGACTGAACAAAAACAATAGTAATATAATAAGTAGTAGCCCTGTTTTTAGGAGTGACCTCGTGGTCTGGGGATACTGAGACCCAGCCATGAGCTCACTATTTGCATGTAATTAAGTTAATTTGAGCGTTCTGGTCGAAGCCGGAGAACAGTAACGTTTTTGTCGACCCGATGTTAGAAAGACCACCGAAAAGTACTGGCTTGGTAGAGACGGTGAAAAGCATGCAAAGCTCTGTTTAGACGCTAGCCAGTCGTCTTAAGACTTAGTTTTGTTATCCGTTGATATGTATCTTCCGGGCGAATGTTACAGTCAAATGCCGGACCGTTTAGAAATTGATGGGCCTCGGTCAAAACACTCAAATTAAAATTTAAAATCGAATTATAAAAATCAAAAACAAGGAACAATCTCACCCGAGCTCAGGTCCAGCGGCGCACCACCAGACTCCTCAAGCCAGTTCCAGTTTCCCACCTCCCCACAGAAAGCCACTTGACAGACCTGTCTCTAAAATCCCTCAGAGGGCGCTCCACATACAGGCACAAACATCAAACATAACAGATCTATTTAATAAGTTTATCAACAATTAGGCAACAATTTGGCCCATCAATTTCTGCACGGAGAAGTTTGGCATAGTGTTCCACCAAAGCCTTCAAAATATCATTGTCAGTGATAGCAATCTCAACAGAATGAAGGCACACTCACAATTCTTGACCCGAAAAACGCCATCCATCGCCATTAGAGACCCTGCGGTGAATTCCATTTTCTCAGCAGAAGACTTGGCATGGTATACAGCATGTTTTGATTTAAGCTTTGCTTGCAGTTTACACTCTCGAGCCATCATCGAATCAGTCGTTTTGCCTACCTTCATCAAGGCAATAAAAATTTTGAAATGTTCGTGCTTCTCTTGCACAATGTCGTCACTTGTTCATTCCACAACCAAGTTTCAGGTCTCCACTTGGGAGTTTTTGATAGGTCGCATAGTCAAATAGCTGTTGGCAACGAGTTCCATATCCGTGTCTATCGAGTGCCTTTTGGTAAGCACCGACAGGGGAGCCGACATGTCCATTCTTCTAAGCTTTGAGCTTGAAAATGTCAACTCTCCTACTCGATAAAGTCTCCAGCGCTTCATCACTTCTAGTTTTCAGGGTACTTACAATCCAAGTGAACTCTTAACTTACTCATGACCGGAAGCTTGCTCGAAACAGCGGCTGCTCTGCCCGAGCTCCAACCTTAGATTTATGTGCTGCGGAAACCTGGGTCTTCTCTGTTGGGGGCGCCGACCCCTAGTCAGTTTCAAAGTGGATCTGACCGCCCGACAGGTTAATCATCTTAACATGGGCCGAAAAGCCTAACAAAACTGGATGATGCAAATTGTTCTCAGGGTACTTACAATCCAAGTGAACTCTTAACTTACTCATGACCGGAAGCTCATGACCTGAGGGCACTGTCTTCGGGAGCGTATCACTTGGCCCATCAATTTCTGTCTATTAGTTTTTTTTCGAAATCTGAACTAAAAAATCTGTTTAAAAAAAAGTGAAAAAAGCTATATTCATACATTTTTAGAGTTGATTATGAGCGGTGCCGTTACTGCATCTTTGTGCCTTGAAGATGGAACAGTTTATGAGGGCAAGGTTTTTGGCTTTGCTCGGAATTGTTCCGGAGAAATTGGTAAGATACCGTTTGCTTTTTGCTCTCCTTAAAAATAAAAGTTAAAAAAGTTTGCCTTTATTTCTTAAGAAATAAAACGAATTCAACGTCTATTTAAACAATATTCAAATTTAATGCAATCCTGATAGAACAGCAACGGACCTGTAGGGATCTTATAACGTTACCCCAAATTAGCTTATTAATAAATATCAGTATACAAACACTCCCTAGTTGAACATTAAATACTCAAACTTTTGTTGCGGCTATCCTTGAATATATGAAATCTCATTCTCCGGAATAATACCTACTACTACTACACTTAAAACTTCGTAAATTTTGGGAAAGTCTTGTTTTTTAAACAGTGTTTCAAACTGGGATGGTGGGCTACACAGAAGCTTTGACTGATCCATCTTATTGTGACCAACTACTTGTTTTGACTTACCCTCTGGTTGGAAACTATGGAGTTCCCAGTGAAAAAGATTTGGACGAGTATGGTCTACCGAGGGCTTTCGAATCTGAGAAAATTCATGCTAAAGCTCTAATCGTGAGCACGATTGCCGAGGACTTTAGCCACTGGGACGCGTCCATGTCTTTGTCTGACTGGCTCTTCAGGCATAAAATACCTGGTTTAACTGGTTTGTGATTAAAAGCTGGAAAATTTCGAAATATTCTAGAAATCAGTTTCGAAAGCACTTTTTTTAAATCTAGGAATTGATACTCGCGACTTGACCAAACGGCTCAGAGAAAGCGGAACAATGAAAGCCAAGGTAATTTATAGGTTTTGAATTCTAGAATTTAAATGATCATTCCTAAATTAGCTGTTCAAAAACTACTGTTTTGCTCGCAGATCGTCTTGTCTGATACTCTGCCGGACTCATTGCCGTTTGTCGACATCAACCAGGAGAACTTAGTTGCTAAAGTCTCCACTAAAGTAAGTTTTTCTGTTATTGGTTTTTTCTTAGGCTTAATAAACTTCAATTAAAGGGGTTCGTGGACGACAGGTTTTGATGAAGCTAGCGTAGACTTTTTGTAATTTTTAGCACATTTGGCATGTAAACCCTGGCGGAGACGTCAAAGTTTTGGTTCTGGACTTCGGAATAAAGTACAACCAACTTCGTTGTTTAGCAGAGAGAGGAGCTTCTCTTACTGTTGCACCCTGGGATCATGTCCCAGATCCATCAAGTAAGTCAGAGAACAATCTAATTTCGACGAAAACTTCTATTGAAAAAAGAACACTTGATTTGCAAAAAATTTGAATATCTAAAATGTTGTTTGCAGCCCAATTTTTATTCGTCGGTCTTAATTGATTGAACTGATAAATATTTTTTGGCTCTTCTAATTGGTTTTTGGCTGGCAATAAATTTTTTCTAATTTCACAGAAAAGGCATGATAGTTTCTGGGATAAAAAGAACTCAATTGGTTTTGGTTTTACGATGGGTTAATTGAAAGTTAAAGTTTCTCAAGTCGAGGTATTTTTCTTTGCGAACGCAGCGGATATACAACGAGCGTTAGCAAAGTTTGTAAAAAAAGTCACTAAGTGAAATGTAGTCTCAATAGCACTAATATCTTCTTTTTAACATTCAATGAATTCTAGTATGTCGTTTTAAATAAGTTTTCGCCCCACATAAGGCGCCCCAACTTGAGTTTTTGAAAAATTGGAATGAACTAGTGGATCGAACACTTTTGTGTTTGTGGGTCTATGTTTTCGTCTTCTTGGTTGGTTTCTACAGAGCTTAATGACTGCCACAGCGTTGTATACTTTGTTCGGTTTTCAACAGAATGCGTGCGGCGATACGAAAACCGTTTTTTGAAAATTTGGCAATAAAAAGAACAAGACTGCTCGTATCAGGGCGAAGCCCTGAATGTTCCGACTGCCTTTTAAGGTCTATGGAGCAGTAATAAAATGAAAAATTCAAACGTAATAAAATAACATCCCCCCACACTTCATATTAAGTAGAAAGTGATAGATCTAAAAACACAGTCTCTATTGGGGGACCTTCAGGGGAGGGTTTTTCAAAACATTACGAGGCCAAACTGTGCACTGGATAGGCGCGCAAGTTTGTGTCTGTATGTTCCTGGATTTCAGAGACAAGTTTTTCAACATGCTAATTTTTTTCGGAGCGCTCAACGAGAATGAAAAAACAAAAAAAGAACAAAAGGAGCGTCCTTGTTCCAGAATCCGCTTACAATTCACAAAATATACAATTGGTCCTCGTAATGAAAACTGAAAAAAATTATTACAGTTCTTAATGCAGTTTTATAAAAAATCATCAATTTTTGTATCAAAACTACCATTACGAGGCCAAACTTGTTTTCAGAATGTGGGCGGATTCTGCAACCAGGCTGGGCAAAACGTCTTTTTGTTTGGTAAAACTCTTAGCGGGTAATTTATTTTAAAAAAATTATTGTTGAAGAGGCACCACGAGTCATTCAATACTAAAACAAGTCCCGAAGTTTTTACCAAAGGTACCCTTAGGTACCACCGGTGAGAACTTGTGTCCCTGTCCTATTTCTTCTAAAGATGCCCTAGGCACCACCGGTTGAAATAAAAAACACCACCATAATAGCGGAAAATACATGCAAAACTTGCAATAGCAATATAATTGCAAGAGAGCAATTTTTTGATTGCATAACATTTGGATGTAGAATGCATCTGACAGCAAAGTGCACCAAACTTAGTAATAACGCATTGTCAGGCATAAAGGAATTGGACATGAACATACTTTTACTGTGTAACACGTGCGTTTCGGCAAACCAACAAGAAAAGATGAAGTCACTACTGGCAAAACCAGGCCCAGTAAAGGAGGAGAAACTTGAAAAAATGGAAAATGAGATGAAGAAACTTAAGGAGACAGTCTCGGAAATGAAAAACATACTATCAAAATTAGCAACACAGCCAGAAATAACACCAATTCAAAAGGAATCAAGTTTAAGCACATCGGACAAAAACAATAACAATAACCAGACATTAGGAATAAGGATAAGAGGAGTAAAAGAGAGCGATGACAAGGATCCTAGAAAGCGCCAAGAACACGACTTCTGCGAAGTACAAAAAATCCCGACTCACATGGAGGTTGAATGTAAATTCAGCGACTTGATTAGACTAGGCCAAAGAGGTAATGATCGTGACAAGCGATACTTCTTAAACTGCCAAATGTATGGCTGAAACGTTTGATCTTATCATCAGCACGAAAACTGAAAAACTATGGAGCTCCAGTATTCATAAGCCAGGAACTAACAAACGAAGAAGACGCGATAAAAAACGAATCTTTAAAGAAAAGAAGAGAACTTATAGATCAGGTGCAAAATAAGAAAGACTTTAGTGTAAGGGATGGCAAGCTATTCAAAAGAGATGGAAACCAATAGATAGTGATATCACCAAAACCTGAAACAATAGACAACAATTGATTTAGACAAAAAGCTAATCTACTACTCTATAATCTCAGAAGCATCTTAGAATATTCTAGAATGCCATCCAATCTAAAAACATCTACGATATCATTTGTCTAACAGAGACATGGTTAACTGAAAATGTGACGACAGGAGCAATATTTCTTGACAAATTTAACATCCATAGGAATGACAGGCAAAGCGTTAACGGCAAATCAAAACACGGAAACACGGAGGTGTTATAATTGCGATAAACTACGAAATACCTCAATACTGCATACCCTGAACTTTCATTGACTGCCTAATAGTCAAGCTCTTGATCAAAAACCCCGTCATTATAGCTTGCATATATTGTGCCCCCAAAGGAAACGAATACCGCTGGTCGTCAAAAACCCTATTGAGTTTTCTGTATTTTATTAGGAAAAAACAAATAGAAGTAAATGTAAGAAACGTGATGATTACTGGAGACATCAACTTTGCTCAAACGGACTGGTCGACCCTAATCTCCTCTGATGAAGACGAACAGGCCTTCCTGGACGCTCTTGCAGAACGTAACTCTCGTGAAAAAAGACAATAGACTCACATCCTTGTATAAAACGGATCATCCTCCTTAACACGCAAAACTCAACCTAATTTTTAAAAATGATTACATCAGAGAAAAAGAAGTAAATGACGGCAATGGCTTCCAGGGTTTCTCATTCTCGAAAGCAAACTGGGGCGAAATAAATCAATACATCAATGAAAACCCCTTTAACCCATACTGCTACAGCAATGTTGATCTAGTGACTGAACTGTGGTACGCTTGGCTACTTAACATAATCGAAAAGTACATTCCCTGGAAAACAAAACATTGAAGTTCTCTGGCACCTTGGGTAACATCTGAAGCATCAAATTCATCAAAACTATGGATACAATGCGCAGAAAATGTGAAAAAAACGTGACCGAATGTCACTCAGACAAACTGAAAACATTTGAAAAACACCTCGAGTTAAACTTAAGCGAAGACCAAAGAGCATACGAAGAAAACTTATTTGTTGATGGTAACTTCTCAAAATTGCAAAAATACTTTAAAAGTATTCGAAAAACAGATACAATCCCACGTGAAGTCTACCTGGATGATCAAAGAGCTACATCAAATATCGATAAAGCCAATTTGTTTAATAAATACTTTCAGTCAGTTTTTAGCCACTCCCTCTATGTAGGCGAGAATAACCCATCTCATGAATGTAAAATAGCGAATCTCCATTTGACCACAACGGAAATCGAAAAAATCCTTGAAAACTTGGATATCAACAAAGCCAAAGGACCTGATAACCTAGGAAACATTCTTTTGAAAAAACTAAGCTGTTCTATCTCTAAATCTCTATCTACTTAACGCATTTGCTAGTAAATGTGTTTTACCGTCAACATGGAAAATAAGCGAAATTGTTCCTATCTTCAGAGAGGGAGACAAACAACTTGTCTCAAACTACCGGCCAATAAGTCCGCTAACGGTTATCTCAAAGGTGTTAGAAATATTAATTTTCGATAAAATGATTTCATCAGTAAAATTTAGCATCTCAAACTCGCAACACGGCTTCCGACAAAAACGATCTACTGTTACAAACCTCATTGAGTATCTCCATGAGGTATATACTTACTATGATAATATCGAAACAAATTACCTGGCTTGCCACTACCTAGATTTCCAAAAGACATTCCACAAGGTGAACCACGCAATGATAATTGAAAAAATTAGGAGCTTTGGTTTCACAGGACAATAATTAAAGCTACTAAAAAATTATCTAACAGATAGAAAACAAACCGTTCGCATTGGACAAGCAGTATCCGAGCCATTACCAGTACACAGTGGTGTGCCTCAGGGGTCAATTCTCGGACCTTCGATGTTTATTCTCTACATAAATGACCTACCAGATTGTGCAATGTCAGCAAGTCTTACAAAATTTTTTGCAATGACCCATTAATTTTAAATATCGATGCGAAGAGAATTTGTGACTGGTGTGTAAAGAATTCTATGGCAGTAAATGTGTCAAAAACCAAAATTCTCAGTGTGAAAGGAAATGCAAAAGTTGAAGTAAATGGAACTGTTCTTGAAGAAACAGCAGAAATGAAAGATTTAGGTCTTATAATCACTAGCACATTAAGTTGGACTGAAAATGCTACAAATAGATCTGCCAAAGCTCTGAAGACATTATGCTCTGTTAAAAGAAACATCTCCAAAATAACAACAAATGCCATGAAGTTAAAGTCATTCAAATCATATGTTGCACCTATAGTAAGTTATGGCTCATCATTATGGAAACCCTCAAAAAGAGATCTCAAAATATTTGAAAGTGTACAAAATAAAGCAACAGCATGGATATTGAGTCCAACTCAAGAATACAAAGATCGATTGATTTCCCTACATATCCTTCCTCTGTCACTTTATCATGAACTACACATTCTACTGCTACTGCACAAAAACTGGAAAAACTGACCTACAATGGAAAAAATCCATAAGTGTTAAGGAAAAAGGACAAACAAGATTGCGAGTATGAAAAAATACGAAAGCAAACAATTTCGAATGCAAATTTCGGAATCTGACTTTTCCTGAGAGCCTGCAATATTACGAACGCCTTGAATGAACACCTCAAATTCGATATCATGGAGCACGAAAACATAAAAGAACTAATAACGAATGTTTTCTGGAGATATTTTAAAGAGAAATTCAACGAAAACGATCCATGCTCGTGGAGAATTGACTGCCGATGCATGAACTGTAAAACATTAGAAAACTCAACTTTTAAAACTTTTGATTTGACAAAAACTGAAAATGAGCTAATTCCCTTGGATTTATTTTTCCTAAATTCTTGTTTATTATTCTTATTATTGTTATTATTATTATATGAGCGTCCTTGAACCAACTTGGAACGATTTCTAAGACGGATTACATCTCGCTTACGCGTTAATAGCGCGAAATATATCGTGCGTTAGTTGTCCCAAATTGGTTGTCTTTAAACCCCCATAACTTTACGAAAAATCATCACAGGTAAAATATCTTTTCAAATTTAAGCTCAGGACAACAATAGCTTTCGAATGATATCAAACAAATTCCGTCAAAATTTGCTAGTGAAAAAGTCAAAATTTGTCTGAATAAAAAATTAGCCCTCCTCGAGCACAAATTTTTCGTTACTTTCGTTACGAAAGTCGGAACAATAATACAGCCGTTTGGTGCGCACGTACAGAGCTGAATAAAATTATCCGGACAAAATGAATAAAACATGAGTATAGAAATAAAAAATGATGAAGGCAAAACTTCGAATTCGCTTAGAATTTCAGCAGAATTAATATGGTGCAATTTGTTTTGCAATATTCGGACCCAAATTGTTCCCCCAAAAATGGATCATTTTTGGCTTTTTCAATCTACCAAAAATGACACCAAAACTGTTTGGTCGATCACTGACATAATTATATCAAAGTGAGGCTCTTACGTAGCCCAACAATAGCCCAACAACTTGTAATTTTAACGAGGTTATACTCTCCAAAACGTTATTTTTTAAAACAATTTGCGCTATGTTTTTGGAAAGTATACCCTAGTTTACGCAAGCAATGTGTTATAGTATGAACTCACTTTTTTTCCAAGCTAAGTCGCAAGAATTGTTGCGACAAAATCTGTTCATTTTGCAATTGTTCATTTTGATCAATAACCAGCTATTAAGTACAGCCAATGCTAAGGATATTAACACAGACTATTATATTACAAATAGCACTTTAGCTACAAGGTATCGTGGATCTGTAGCGAAGAGGGTTCGAACCTGGTCAGGGTTGGATGTTTTTTTAATGATTTTTTTCATATACTAGTTAAAATGCGTCCGCTGTATAAATGGAGGCATGTTAATTGGTAAATTTATTTTCGTTTTCAAGTTTACTGGTACTGCTAATACGTCATAATTGGCTTGCGTCACCTAGGAATTATGTAGCCTCATAATTGGCGTGCGTCACTTAAGAAATTTTGTAGACTCAAAGTTTTACTCATTCTTCCCAGTAGGTCCCATTTGGTCATATTTTCGCTTGTGCATGCGAAGTGCAATTCTGCCTCTGTGTAAAATTTGTTGGGCTCCGTAAGAGGCTCACTTTGATATAATTATGTGAGTGATCGACCTAGTAGTTTTGATGTAATTTTTGATTGACTGAAAAAGCCAAAAGTGATCCTTTTTTGGGGTAAAATTTTGCGCCCGAATATTGCGAAACAAATTGCACCATAATATATCTGCTGAAATTCTAAGCAAGTTTCGTCTTCATCATTTTTACCTAAGGTCAATCAAGTTTAAGAAAAACGTATTTTACTTTTCTAGCTCAATGTGTTTTGTCCGGATAATTTGAATCAGCACTAGTACAGAATGTTTCGGCCTTCTTTTTTCCATCTTTCTTTTTTTTTTTTCGGAAAAGGACATTTGAATAATCTAAAAAAACTGCAAGAAGAGAGTCACTTACTGATAAACGACGTATAAACAGCTGTAGAATTGAGTTGGGTAAATGTTCTCAATGTCGAACTCAGCGTCACAAGTTTTGTAAATTTGTTCTGAATGTCGAGAAATGACCGACCAAAGAACAAACAGTTTTTTTTTCGGAAATCGAATCACGATCAATAGGGCTTTAATATTATACCACTCTTGATCCCTACGAGATTTTTCGGAGCTAGTCAAAATGCGGTGGAAGATTACATATTCTAAGCCATAGTTCCTGCACTCTTCGTAAAGAAAGATTTTTTGCTGGACTTGAAAATGGGGAGGAACCTTTGTTTTCATGTGAGTTTAAGTCTTTTCTTTCGTTTTCCGCAAAATCAGGTACCAGACATAATCATGGAATTCTAAATGAAGTCTAAATTCGAACGAGTAAAGCGAGCGAGTTAGGTCCTATGAAAGAAAATTTTCCATTGAAATTGTGAAAAACCTAATTTTCCTGCAGGAATAGCTTTATGTAACATTCCTTGGCAAGCTTCTTGTAGCATTTAATAGCTTCATGTAACATTCCTTGGCAAGAGTTGTCCAGCTAAAAAATTAATTAGTTATTCGGATTTTTTGTATTGTTCGTTTTTTGAAGACTAATGGCGTTTTTGCCTAGTTCGTTTTTTTTCTTATTACACCACGCACAGAAAACGGCACTATTTCGAAATAAAATGAAATGTTAAATGTTGGAACATCCTCTGGTACACATAAACTGGCTATTCTTGTTCAATTTTCAAATTGGTCATAGCACTTCGCAATTTCGGTATTAAAGCAGGTAGAAGTTAAGCATATTCTCATTTCAAGACTAATTTTGCTGCTTTTTTTCTGGGAGTACTTTTTGTTTTGAGACTTCAATTTACTAAGGAAACTGTTATTCAACTTGCTAATGTAAATCTTACTCTTATTATACTCTAACTATATTATTTCATCAGGTTTTGTTGATTTTAGAATTCGATGCTCTCTTTTTGTCCAACGGGCCGGGTGACCCCGAAAAGTGCAAAAAAGCTGTCGACAACATCAAAAAGGTCATGAAAGTCTCCTCCTCTCAGAAGGTGATGCCAATTTTCGGAATCTGTTTCGGAAACCAACTGCTGGGTTTGGCAGCTGGAGGCCAAACATATAAACTGAAGTATGGAAACAGAGGACATAATCAGCCGTGTGTGCATTTGAAAAGCGAGAGGTGTCTGATAACTAGTCAAAATCACGGCTTTGCGGTGGATTCGAACTCGCTTCCTAAGAGTGACTGGAGCGTTTTGTTTGAAAATGCTAACGATAAAAGCAACGAAGGGATAATTCACAACAGTCTGCCTTACTTTAGGTTTGTTGGTTTAAAGTTTTTTAAACAATTTTTAAGAAGGCCCTTTTGTCGTACAAATATCACTGTGCAGATTGGACAGCCATATCAAAGCTGTGTAAATATATTACAAATCTAGTCAAGATTGAAAGCATCACATAAACATGTCATTTAAAATCTGTTTTCATCTATCAAAAGAAGTATGGATTTTTCGTTTCATTTTTTCCGACCTTCTGAGTGAGACTTAGTGACTTCAACTTGTAAAATTCCTGTTTTGGTAACTATTTCGAGTTTCAATTCTGGATAATGTATTAAGGTTGTATCGTTCACCCGAAGGTAAAATTTCTTTTCTTGCAATCTTCTTTCATTAGTAATGGATATTTGTTGTGTTTGCATTGTAGCGTGCAGTTTCACCCCGAAGGTAGAGCTGGTCCGATGGATTCTGAGTTTCTGTTTGATGTTTTCATGGATGTCGTCAGGACACATGTGAAGCCAGGGTGAGGACTAGTTGGACACAATTATTTAACCAAAGGGAGATCTCATTTCCAAAATCAGATTACAGTGCACAAATCTGAAAGAATGATTTATAAATCGAAGGGCAGGAAATCTACTCTTAAAATTTGATTTTGATCATTTTTGAAAAACGACTGTCTGATCCCACTAAAAGAGTCTTATAAGTTGATTTTTTTCTGTAGAATATTATTTTATGCGATGTAAGTAGCGGACTATTTGTTTTTTTTTGTGCCGTTCGGTTCGAATGTAACTGATTCTTCTTTTTTTTAGAAGAATTTTTTCTTAGTTATGTAGTCAGAAATAAACCTTGAGGTTGATTATTCACGACTAACTAAGATTACCCAATTTAAAAACTCACCTTCTAATTGCTAGGCTTGCATCGCTTGCATAATATCTCACCTGGTATCGTAATTGTTTATTTTAGAGCAGAGATTGTGGCTGTGTCCGATCGAATTTACGAGAAACTGAAACACCACACCGTATACGAAAGAGTAACAAGTTCTCTCGACAGCAAAATCAAAAAGGTATGTTGGTATGACTTACTTCAAATCTAGCAAAAGTTTAAGATATAGATAAAAAAATTTCTTGGCTCTAATACATTTTTTGTGCTATTCCATTATAGACTACGCAGTTAATTAAACAACTTCACAAAATATAAAAATAACTGTTTGGAAGAGAAGAGTTATAAATTTTGGTTACGAAGGAAGTGAAAGAGGATATGGAGTTTTAATGTGATTTTTACCTCGAATTTGTATATCGCCTCTAAACTGTTGACAAATAAGCTTAACTTCTGATCATTTTCCGTCTTTTCCAGGTGCTGTTGCTGGGCAGTGGTGGTCTGTCTATCGGCCAGGCTGGTGAATTCGACTACTCTGGCTCTCAGGCCATCAAGGCACTCAAGGAGGAGGGACTGAAAGTGGTACTTGTCAATCCAAACATCGCAACTGTCCAAACTAGTAAGTGGGCTCCGGTTTCTACTTCACCCCCTCTCCTCCTCCGTATACTTGGATTTCAACTTCAATGAACCTAATTTAACGCAGTCATGACACATTGAAAGTTTGCATGTTGAACAAAATGACATTTCTGAACTCATTTGCTCTTAATACTGTACATCGTAACATCGCACATTGCAAGGCACGTAAAACAGCGATTAAAACAGAAATTTTGGAAACAGAAATGGGTCCGTCTATAAGAACGATTAAAACAACGAAGTGATGACATCTTCCCCAGGGAATAAAAGGTCCTAGCTTGAAAGGCGGGAGCTAAGCCCGGGGTTTATAAAAAAATAAAACAACGATATAACAACAATAGTTATTCTTTCAGGTAAAGACTTAGCCGATGAAGTGTACTTTGTGCCTATTACTCCCGAGTATGTGGAGAAAGTGATCATATCGGAGCGACCTCAGGGAATTCTTCTCTCTTTCGGAGGGCAGACTGCGCTTAATTGTGGAGTGAAGTTGGAGAAAGAGGGTGAGGAAATTTTGGTCCGATTTGGCTGTTCATTGCGGGTTGTAGAAGCAAAAAATTACACTGTACCCAAAAATATTGAATTGTTACTTTCAGTAAGTTTGTTTTGAAGCTGTAATTTCCAAAGAAATACACATCAGAATTTTAAATATATAATTTTTGTTTTAATACATAAATAAAGAAAGCATGTGCTATTGAATCCAGAGGTAGATGCAGGGCTTTAGTTCCTATTTTAGACATCTTCAGAAACTGTTGATTGTAGTAGTTAGTTGTAATTGCTTGTAATCTAGGTATCCTGGCAAAGTATGGCATTAGAGTGTTGGGGACGGCAATTGAGTCGATTGAAGCGACAGAAGACAGGGCAATATTCAGAGACAAGGTGGAGGAGATAGGCGAACGGGTGGCCCCCAGTGCGGCAGCCTTCACAGTACAGGTGGGCAGATTGGGTTGTTGTTGTTATGTTTTTGTTGCATTTTTTAAGTCCAGAGTGGAGGCGTCCGGCATGCTCAAACCTAGCCCTAGAAACGTCGCAACATCGGTCGGATGAAGCCACTTGTTGATATGGGGGAGTCTGACGAACGATCTTTTTTGGATTTTCCCGCAGCTGATTCTAAATCTAAGCGTTTTGGGCTGTCACACCATTAACCGTAATATGATTTGAGAAAAAAGGGGATTTTTCCTTTTTTCGGCAGGTGGAATAATGTAAAAATTTATGAAACATGAAATTATCTCCACCTTAGTAAAATTGACATATCATATCACAACAATAAGTTCTTTCACCCCCTCCCCACATTCGATTTTAAACTCTGAAAAACTAAATTAAAATTCTGAAAAACTAAATTAAAAAGTCGTACTGAAACATAGCATGCTGAACAAATTATTCAGTGCATCCTTTAAAATTATTTATTCTGCATACTTAACAGCTAAAAAGCACGCATTCAGCCAGACTAACTTGTAAAAGCACGCTGACAATGGGCGCTTTCAGGTGTAGAAGAGGGAGTAAGAAAGATCCCAACGATCATACTTGTTATGTCACCTTTTTTTAGGAGGCAATAGATGCTGCAAAGATCCTAGGATACCCAGTTCTAGTGCGAGCTGCCTTTGCCCTCGGAGGTTTGGGCTCTGGATTCGCTCATGATGAGGTGGAGTTGAAGGAATTGGCCACTCGCGCTTTTACTCTTACGAGTCAGGTGACTTATAGCTTTTTTACTGAAGCGAATAGGATTTTTCTGTTGGATCCTTTTATATGAATTCTGATTCTGGTGTCTCTTCTTAAGTCAGATTTTAATCCCGAACTGAATTAAGCATTATATTGGACACCTCTTCTCTACTTGCTCGTTTGGCTTTTAAACCGGAGGTGGAGCAATAAGCAAGAAAGTCTAAAAGCAGAAGGGACCGTCGAGCAGAAAAACTGAAAAATGTTGACTTTTGCAGGCTAATTGGTAAAACAAGTATCCAAATATTACCAAAGAAATGAGAAATTTATTCACAAATGAGGAATTTATTCATAAAATCAGCCCTTTGATGATCAAATTTTCTTCTAATTCATAAAGATAAAACTTGATGCAATAATTAATTTATGTGTAATTTATCTTTTCAATGGTAGTATTTAAATATGGCGAAAATGGAGAGGAACTTCTTATTTGAGAATGGAGAGAAAAGTTCGAAAAAGTAGAGTTTTTGAAGTTTTTGTTTCTTTTTTTTTAAATTCATTTTTTGAAGACGAATGTTAACCATCATGCCTAATTTAATAATTGTCTACGCGATCGTATAGTCCTCGAAACACAACACGCACTAAAAACGACACTAATTTGAAGAGAAGTTTTTTTTTGTAGTGTTTTATGAATATGGTCGGAACATATTGTGCTACTTGCACAGCAACCGGCCATACTTGTTACCTGGTGCTGCAATAATAATTCGACTGCAGTAGGCTCTTTGACTGTAATCATGGCGTATCTTATTGTTTATTCTGTAGGTGTTGATTGACCGGTCTCTGCGTGGTTGGAAGGAGGTGGAGTATGAAGTGGTGAGGGATGCATACAACAACTGCATCACAGTCTGCAACATGGAGAACGTGGACCCTCTAGGTATGTGAATTTCTCACTGTTCTGGCATGATTGTTTTCAACAAGGGGCAGAATTCATTGCTGTTGCTCTTTGTACAATGATAGTAGATTGTTTTCAGGCATATAAAATAATTCAAAAAATTTGACTTGGACTAATTTTGAAATATCTAGTGCATGAATCTTCATAATTTATACAGATCCGTTTTCAGATGTCTATGATTTTTTTAAAATATTTTTTCCTTTTTTTTTTCTTTTTTCAATACTCATTGTTCCGACCATTTCAAGTAGTGGGAAGGAAGAAGAATGGCGTGGTGTTTTTTCCGGTCGATTTTAAGTACCGATAGGGAAACTTTTAGGGGCTTGAGTGTAGTGTCATGTTAAAGACATTTCAGCCGTAATTTGGATTCGAAACAAGTTGCAAAATAAAATATTTTACAAATTTTTTTATTTCTTTGTTTTGTTTTTCATTTCTCGATGATAAATTTAGCCAATTATGATCAATTTATCTACGTTCTAAATTTGTGTTCAATTCTTCTTATGACGCCTTTTCCATAAAATGACTCAATTTGAAAATAGAGCTTTTTTTAAGTTTTTTTATGAATATGGTCGTAACTTTCTGTGCTACTTGCACAGCAACCGGCTACTCTTGTTGCATTTCGTATGTTTTCTTCGATTGTTTGTTCATCTTAAACCATTTGTTTAATAAAAAGTATATAATAAGTACTCGAGTCTTTGTTTAAATTGCACAGACTGATGGCTGTTTGATTTCAGGTATCCACACAGGAGAGTCCATAGTAGTGGCTCCTAGTCAGACGCTGAGCAATGACGAGTACAACATGTTGAGAGACACTGCTCTGAAAGTGATCAGACATCTCAATGTGATTGGAGAGTGCAATATACAGTATGCGCTCAATCCCGAATCCAAGGAGGTCAGTAAACTTACGAATGTTTTTCAAATATTGCTTATTGTATTAAATAAGCAATATTTGATATAATAAGCCAAAATCAATATTTGAATTGCAAATATTGCTTCTTATTTTTCAAATTTCTCGAATATATCTAAGCTTGAGTCTATAAAGGTTTTAACTCCAATTGTATATTAAAGATTCATTTCTAGGGTACCTATCTATATGAAAGTTTGAGAATTTTTGTTTGTTTATTGAACAATTTTTTTTTTCAACTCACGCATGTGTATAAAATTCTTTTTTGGTTAGTGATGTTGAAGATATTTTACACGATCCTTATGTTTCAGTTTTTCATCATTGAAGTGAATGCTCGTCTCTCCCGTAGCTCTGCACTGGCTAGCAAGGCCACCGGATACCCTCTGGCATACGTCGCTGCCAAACTCAGTCTAGGTATATTAAATTGTAATACATCACCAGTTAATTCATTATTGGCGGATTTATAAATTTCTTTTACCGGAAAACTAAAGAATACTGTAAAATTTTAGTTTCATGAGGTTTCGATTTCAGTTAAGGCCTATTTTGCAATTTTTGCAGACCGTGATGTGTAATTTTTCACTCTTAGCTACTTTTTGCTTTTTCCACTTGTAGTCGCGAAGCACAGCTTTGATTCTGTGTCTGTGAAACTGTTTATTATTTCTCGAAATAGTAGATTTTAAATGAAAATATATCAATAGAAATTGTAACAGAAACAGAAGCTACTCGTTTCGTTATTTCATCATGATCGTTGTTTTATAGGTAAGTCTCTGGTTGAGCTGAGGAATTCGGTGACTGGAGATGAAACCACAGCCTGCTTCGAACCCAGTCTGGACTACTGTGTCGTCAAAATACCCAGATGGGATTTGAACAAGTTCCTTAAGGTAGCTTACACACGAATGTCCCACGTTTCGCCCTTCACACATTTCGCATATTTAATACCTAATCAGCCCAAAATCGAAAATATAAAAACTTGGAGACCAGAAGTGATAATGTAAATAATTGTTTGATCACTTCGTAACTCTTTCAATTAGTCAATAAAATGATTTCAAATTATTTTGGAGAAGTAAATATTGTGACCGTAAATTATACGAAATCATGGGAAATGAATTTTGTTATAGTAACTTGATGATTTTTTTTGTTCGTAGGTGAAGCCCCAATTAGGAAGTGCAATGAAAAGTGTGGGTGAAGTGATGGGCATTGGAAGAGGATTTGAGGAGGCGTTCCAGAAGGCACTCCGAATGATGAACGAGAACCTGCTGGGATTCGATCCGTTCATGAAGTCCGTCAACGAGGAAGTAAGTTATGAGTACTCGTTTTTGGTGAATAATTTAGTTAGCAGAGTGCTAAATCAGCAGATAGTATAAATATTTGGTGGGTATGTTTTTTCTATCCTCCGTATAATCGTGTCTTTCATGATTAATTTGCTAAATTTAATGATCATTTGGAGTTTTTATAGTTTTTGAAGACATGAATTTATGTTTTTTCCTACTGAATAGTTTTCCCCAATTGTTAATTAACATAAGTTATGCAATTGTCTAGAAGCAGCGGTTGAGTATGACGGAGGTACGAAACAATTTGTGTTGATTTCTGCTCCGTTGTCACCGTAGACATTTAACCCATTCTTAACCCACTTAAAGCTGAATGCTTAAACTAAAGCATCCCGTTATCCGCGCACGATTGCAAAGCATCAATATGGCTTTAAAGTTTTTTTATCACTATTTTTGTTTCTCAACTTTTGCTCAATATATAAAAGCTTGGCTCTAAATTTGCTTGATTTTTGCTTTAAATTCTACGTGCAATAAGATTCGGACCTGCTAGTTTTGATAGGGTGTTACTAATTAAACAGAAGATATATCCCAATAATTACCCTTGCGATAGCAAGAGTATTGCAATCGGGTACTAGACTTTTTTCCCGTAAAACAATTGGACTCCTGGTGGTACCTTACTTGGTTCATAATGAATTGAAATTTTGCAGTGTCTTCTGCACACTTAGCCTGCTGGTAACGAATACTCCTAGGACGGTAAAGGTTAGGGGTTCGAGTCTGACCAGGACCAGTTTTTTTTTCAAACGGTAAATGTTCCGGTTCGAAAAAAATTCGGCCTATTCTTTGTCTGCTTATGCTTTGTCAGCTTAGTTGCCTTATCTAACAATCTTTTATTTTAGCTGAAAGCAATTTTCACTGCAGTTGTTTTCAGCTTTTTAAAAATCCGGCCGAATCGAAGTTTGATTTTAACATTGTTTGTAATTTTACCGGCTCGATTTGTTGAATTTTCTTTTTTTTCGACATTTTTATCGGCTTAATAAATGTCGGCCTAATTAATATCGACTTAATGACCTCTTATTGCGTCGTTACGTCCGAAAAGTTTTTGTGCGCGTGTTTGTGTGCTCTAAGGGGAAATTTTTTAAATTTTAGAATTTTTTTGAGTTTCTTTTCGGCATGAAGGGTTTACGCTCAGGTTTTTCGGCTTTGTTACCGCTTGGTAATTATAAATTCAAATCCAATCAAACATCCTTCGCATCTGGCGTAGAGGTAAAAAAAACAGCATGAGACGGCAAAGGTTTGCGGTTTGAATCCGGCTGGGCTCTCTTTTTTGTGCTTTTTCGGACTATCGTCCGTCTGTTTATATTTGTCGGCTTATTTCCCGTACTCAATGGTTTTGCTTTATTCCAAGTTGCTGTAGTTTCAATGCTTGAGACGGCAAAGCCCGGGAGTTCGATTCCAGTTGAGACCTGTTTTCTCGTAAATAGAGATATATATGGCTAATTTAGATTGTCTGTCTGCTTAGTTCCGCAGAAAGGACTTTTTTTGACAACTTGAATTCTTTATAGCATTCCCAAAGCTATTCTTAGAGTTTCTAATGGTGCAGGCACTTTTGTTCCGGATATTTTGGACTTTTGTTGTAATTGTTATTGACAAAAACGATTTTTTGATTTTTTCCGTTTGATTTTCATTGGCATTCATATTTGTATCGCAAGTGATGCGAAGCTCAGCTTCGCCTCTGTGTTAAAATATTCATTCAAATATTTTCGATAACTTTGATTTAAGTCCCAGTTTTGATTATTCGGTTCATTCAGTGTGATTCTGATTTGTCTGTTCATCATTTTAACGCATGTTAAGAGTAATGAACGTAGTGAAGACTTGTATAGGTCTCAGTGATTTTTTTGTTCGTTAAGAGTCGACGAAAGTATTTCACGTTCTTACACTAGTGGACTAAATTAAACGCAAACTCAGCTTGTCACTCTCGTGAAACGCCTGTTTTCAATGTCCAATTTTATTAACATTTACTTCAAAAAATCTTACATAGACCAAGAACAGATGATCAAAGCTACCTTCTATGAAACTGTCATTATTGGCTTTCAAAGATTTACCAAGGTAATTCCGGTCTGAAAATGCCAGAATTTTTCATCTGCACTAAGTTTGGCATCGTAGTGAACTTTTTCTCAAATAAACGGAGTGAAAAAGTTGTTACTTAACTCGGCTGTTACTTACTTTATCACGCAGATTGAATGAGGAAAAACGGCCTTTTCAGACCCAAATTACATTGGTAATTCATTGAATCCAAATACTTATAGTTTCATAGGGTAGCATTGATCATTTGCTCTTGATCTATGCAAAAATTTTGATGAAAATCGAGTAAATATTGTTCAAAATGCATTTAAGAGAGTAAAAATCTGAGTTTGCGCTCAATTTTATCCACTAGTGTCTATAGGTCGCAATGAAAGGAAAAGTCTTTGTGTTCAGGCTCAAATTTAATTTTTCGCGGTTCGACTTTTGATTTTTTTGTAAGTCATTTCCTGTGTTAAAAGGAAGACAAATTCCACTCGAACAGCAAAAACGTAAAGGTCACGAAAAACGGGATCAACTCCTATTTTCGATGATGGTATTTAATTACCAGATTTCCCAGCGAAAATAAAAGTTTTTCTATTGATCTAGTTTCTCAAATTGGGTTAATTAAATGAAAAAATTGCCAATCAAAAATTGTTGAAGAAAAGCAAAGAACTTAAGGGTCATCCATCTCTTTTTTTTGAAATTTCCTAGCGTCCATTGCTCTTTTCCAACTTTCAGTTTGCTATGTTTATCAATGTGGCTTTTTTCGATACTATGTGTGCTAGATATTTGGGTCGAAACGTCTCGATGAATTTGAGAGTGGTGAAGGGTTTTCAGACTCATTTTAATACAGATCACATCAAATTAGTCCGAGTTTCCATTTGTATGCGAACTAGCTTGTACCACCATGGAATTTAATAATAAGGGGTTGAACTGTTTTCAGGACCTGAAGGAACCTACGCATGAGCGTATGTTGGTGTTGGCAGCTGCAATGCACGAAGGTTACAGTATAGATGAGTTGTACAACTTGACCAAAATTGACAGATGGTTCCTAAACAGACTGAAGAATATTTCAAACATCACTTCGGAGTTACTTCAGCTCAAGGTATACATGTACAGAGATCGTATAAAAATTACAAATTGCGTCTCAAAATGAAGTCATATAAGTTAACAATTAAAATTTTGTTTTGATTGGAAGAAGTTACAGACAAATAAGTCCTTTCCTTTTTGGTAAATTTTGTTGATTGAATAAAATAAATGCGATCGTCACAATGTCGAAACTTACAGCGTTAAGTAAAGTAAGAGATTGCATGTAAAACTCTACATGTATTGTAGTTTTTTTTTGGAAAATCAGGATATTATGAGTATATGCGTAAAATGTTAATTGAGTATATATTAAATTAAAATGAGCCGAAACTGAATAGTTCTGAGAGCTCAGTATCTTGTGACATCAAATAAAAGAAACAATGTAGAGTTTTGGATGCTTTTTCTTAATTTGACTAACGCTTTAAATTATACTTTCTGGTCGCATTAAAGCCTCGTTTCAGAAAAAGTAGGGAAATAAGATTTATAAAATTTTATGGATTTAAAACTTCGAGAAAATTGATGTTCCGTTCTCTACGTTTGACGCTTTCTGTCTTCGTCATTTGCTGGGTTTAACTAAGTCATATCAATCGTGATTTATTACTCATAGTTCGTTCGGTTTTTAACGAATGAATTTAAATGTACATCCCTTTTTTCGAACTTCCGATTGGAGCAATGACCAAGTGTTCGTGTGTCAAGTTGCGCCATGATGCTCCGTAATTCTTGCTTTAACGTGCAAACTTTGGTTAAACAGAAAATACTCGCTAAAATGAGTGCATGTCGTAATGAAGGCATCAACAGCGGTTTTCTGATATGAGCTGAATAGCTCTTACGTTGGTCTCTTTCCCTCATGTAAAAAGGGTTTATACTTCGTTGAGAGCTCAATACAATTGAAGGTCAGTACAGATTTGCTTGACTGTTCTTTTATTACACTTGCGAAGGGAGTGTATTAGTCCGAACCTTTTTTCCAACCTAAGTCGCAAATATTGGTACCACTTTTCGTTCACCTTTACAGCTTTTTCATGTGCTTTGACATTCGAATAGTAATAAATTAACTCAGTTGATAATTTTTTAATTGATCAAAAGAACCGAAAAAACCTATTTGTTTCAAATAACATCACAATATTAAAAACTCGATTTCAGAATTTTTTTAACTCAATATATCTCGCAATTTTTTGAAAAGCAGCTTCGCCTCTGTGTCAAATAGTGGTTTTCGCGAAGAATTTCTTAAAGCAAAAAAGTATGAATTAATGTGAAAAGTACATAATAAAGTATCACAGGGCAGACTGTAAAGTGGATTTCAGTCCAGTTGTCTGTGCCCTACTAGTCTCGTTTTTTATATTAGGTGTGCTTTTATACTTTCGCTGTCTTTTCCGATAAAATTTAAATTCTTGCTTTAAGTCTTGTTCAGCGTCTTCTACATGTTTTTAGAGGGTTCCTGATAACGTCAGTTCTCTTAGCAGAGAGTTACTTCTCAAGGCCAAGCAGTGTGGCTTCTCAGACAAACAGATTGGATCATACATAGCAAGGTACGTAAATCTTCATATTCACGAATGCGTACTGTACTGTACAACTGATGACTCGAACCTGTCTGAATGCTAGTAGAGCTTATTTAGTTTCAGCGTCTTTACCGCTAGACCACACTACTGCTGGATTAAGCTGTATTGAAAAATTATATTCCAGTTTGGCGATTATTCAGATAAACAGTTGGTTTTTAGCTGCATTTGCTGTTTTTTTTTGTTTTTAAATACGGAGGCGGTTTTTGGTTTGCTCTGTCGTGTTAAAGAAAACGTCAAAATATATTCACGCAAATTTTTAACAAGGAGTTTTTAGCACCCTTTAATGTTACTTAGAGGTAAAAATCTGACGGTATTGTAGTAAAAGGCAAAAATACAAAATATAACTTGGCTGTTCACTGCTTGTTATATCTACTTCACAGTTATCGTTCTGAGTGTTTTTCTCGTGTCATCTCTATGAAAATTGCGCATTCAGTTTGTTATCGGCCTATTTATATTTGATATGCTTGAAAAAAAAAATTCAAATTCTCCCAACGAAACAAACTTGCATAAATTAAATTTATTGAAGCAATGGAAAAGGCTCAGAATTTTAAAGAACATGCCCGCTGCATTTAATCACTCAATGGGGCCATTTTAAAAAACTGAAACTGAATTGTAAACAAGTCTGGAAAACGTTCTAATTAAGAGTAATGAACCTAGTGAGTACTCTGATATAGGTCTTGCCGTTTTTTTTTTTTTTTTCAGGAAAAAGTCACACTCAATTTGTTCACACTCAATTTTGATTTTTCGTGGTTTGACCTGTGATTTCTTCTTAATTTCAGTGCATTTCTATTGTTAAAAGGAAGGCAAACTCCACTATCGAATGGCAAAATTGTAAAGGTCACGAAAAATTAATGGACTTCTAATTTCGAAAATGGAAATTAATTATCAGATTTCTCAGCGAAATAAAAGTCTTACCTATTGATCCATTTTTCTCAAATTGCTTAATTTTAACAATGAAGTGTCCATCATAAATTGTTCTACAAATTCAAAGAGCTTTAAGGTCATCTATTTTTTCCTTCGAATTTCAAAAGTTAGATTTTTGAAAAAACAAGTCGATTTTTTTCAGTTTTTTTCCGTTCATTATTCTTTTTCAAGTGTCAGTTGGCTATGTTTATATTGCTATATCTTTGATATATTTGTTCTTCTGAAAAATGATTTCATGTTTTTGTGGATGAACAAGAAGAAGAGACTTCATTTATCTAAAATTATGTTGTAACTAACTATAATCATCATCTGGTTTCCAACCACATACAAACAAAGATATCTAAAATACGAGTTACATGAAATGGGAAAGGATAGAAGAAGGTGCATAGCGTGCTTTTTGAAGGTCTACCCTCTAGTCAATTAGTTTTTAGTTAAGTTAATATTTGAAAAAATCACACTAATTTATTTTGAGCGGTCATTAATTTTTTAGCGCAAGTCAGTAGCAGACAGCCAAGCTACCATGGATAATAATGGACGATGTATCAATAACCGCAACAACTAATGGAT
This sequence comes from Symsagittifera roscoffensis, assembly GCF_963678635.1. NCBI lineage: Eukaryota > Metazoa > Xenacoelomorpha > Acoela > Convolutidae > Symsagittifera > Symsagittifera roscoffensis. The sequence continues at coordinate 35,800,470 of NC_087071.1, read as the reverse complement.
AATCAAAAAAAGAAAAAATACCAATTGTTTTTCGAAATGCGATTATTCTTAAAGATAAAAAACAAGAATCAAATTTAACGGTTGGAAGAGCAAAGTTACGTTAATAACCCTCTACCAAGAAAATGAGATTTTTTTAAATAATTTTTTTTTGAAATTTAGAAAATATGCGATATCTCGAATACGGTGCTAGAGATTTTATCAGACCGGTTTTTTAGCAGACCAATCTTTTAGCAGTTTCAGAACAATTATAAAGTCAGAAAGCTAAATTCAAAAGCGGCATTGGCGATTAGCGGCCGCTTGCTCCGCTGCGCTTCAATTCAACACTAGTGTTATTGTGCGCGTAAATCTTTGTTTTGCCGCTAACTTAGACTGTTGTGTTTTTGGAGTTGATAGTTATGTTGACAAACCGAGAGATAATTGTCTTAATTGGGGAAGCGTGATCCCAGACTGAGCGTGATTTTGAGTCTGTCAATCAATCATGTATCACTTTATTAGGATGGTCTGCTTAAAGACTCAATTTTCACTTTTTTGCTAAAAGATTCAAATATCACTTTTTATGCTAAAACATTGGTCTGATAAACGATCGGTCCCCCTCGAATACTACCATGAGTTGGATCTTCATTTTTTCAAGCCAGATTCGCAACCCTAAATTGATCAGCTGATAGCATTTATATAATGCGTAAATAATAATTGCTTCGAATAAAGTCTAATGAATTATGTGCTGTACCAGTTCGTTATTACCAAGTATGATGTTGTTTTTATATTTACAAACTAAAACAATTTCTTCATTCACTGTCATTTTCCCCTTATTCTCAGGAAACATTATTTTCACTCATCATGCTCCTCAATAACTGCGCTCCCCTTTTAATTAAAGATCAAGTTTTTATATTTTTCCACGGGAATGGTTCTACATTTTGAATATTTTACTTTTTACTCAAAACTTTTCTTAGGCGTCAGAAAACTTGTAGAATGTTTTTGATCAGCGATCGGATGTTAATTTTTTTTGAAGCTATTTAATAATTTTATCACAATCAATAGGCGAATCACAACCAAATGGTTTCGTGCCTATTATATTCATCGTAGTTTTAGTGCAAATTGATCTGTTCTCAACGAAATCTTGATAAATTGCTTTTTTTTCGGCTTGTAACCTAACTGCAATCAAAATGCAAATATAGTGTGTCATGATTAAAAAGCAGGCTCTTAAAATGTCCTTTCAAGTACTCATAAGGTAAAGAACAAAACTATAAAAAGGAGATGATTTTTAAGCTTTGTTAGAGTTCTCGAGGCAGCTTACTGGCTTTTTTGGTGACCTTCCGAGATGATTTTTTTTTTCAATTTCAATTTATTTTGTAAAATGCAGGCAACTTATTCCCATTTGGAAGACGAATTAAATTTTGTTCGTTCATTTTTGTTTGTATTCTCCTTTGTTTTACAGCTCAGAACTGGCAGTTCGCAAACTTCGAATTAGCTTCAACATCAGAGCATATGTGAAACAGATAGACACAGTGGCGGCCGAGTGGCCTGCACATACAAACTACCTCTACCTGACATATAATGGAGCCAGTAATGACTTGGCCCCTTCTAAGGGCAATTTTGTTCTGGTGTTGGGAAGTGGAGTCTATAGGATTGGATCCAGTGTGGAGTTTGACTGGTGTGCTGTCAAATGCATCCAGGTTTGTGCCCGAAAAGCTTTGTTTAAATTTGGAGAATTGATGAAATATGTTTGAATAAGTTTTGCACATTTTTATGATGTACTATAGACGAAACTATAAACTAAACGGATCCCTTGCATTTTCTGAACACTTCCCATTTTTCTTCAACCGATACATTTGCTTAATACTTTTTAGCGTAGATTCCGAATCTGATTTCAAAAATTAAAACTAACAACAGAATAAATGTAAGTACATTTTCACATTATTTTCAAAACGCATACATTTTCAAAGAACTCAAAATTTTGAAAAATTCAATACTGCAGTCCGTTTCGCTCACGCCACATAAAATCGTCTAGCTATTTTGGGACCAGACTGAACCTTGACCCATAGACTCGGCGAAGGCTCCTTCTCACGCAGGACCAGTACGACTCCACGTGATTGGTACAAGTACCGGATTTCTGGGTCAACAAATTTTAAAGATTGATTCACTGTTGAGTGTTGAAATCCACTCAATTCTAAATCTCTGTAAGCACCACACTGGTCTGAGGCACCTATTGTTGGATTAAGGGTATTAACGTTTCGCGGTCGCTTCTATTCACGAGTTTAATGATTCCTATCTTCCTGCGTCTGGTACATTCCAACATTCCATTGTTGTTGGGATGCATGCACACGACTGATGTTGCACGTTGGCAGGAAGAGCATGCATCCATCAATCTCTACGGTATCGCTGACCCCGCTTAGCATTCTTTCAGATGTTGTCGCTGAAGCCAGTGAGGCAGTACAAATAAAACAGTTCGATTATTTCTCTAAAAATAACAATTAATAACACAAGCAAAGCTTGTGTGATAGTATGAACTCTCTTTTCTTCCCAACCTAAGTCGCAAATATTGTTGCGGCGCAAATATTGTTGCACAAAATGTGTTCATTTTGAAAGTGTTCGTTTTGATCAATAGCCAGCTATTAAGTACAGCCAATGCATCGGATATTAACTCAGATTATTATATTAAAAATAGCTCTTTAGCTTCAAGGTATCATGAATCTGTAGCGTAGAGGTAGGGAAGGAGCCCCGCAACAAAGTAAGAGGTTCGGACCTGGGCAGGGCCGGATGTTTTTAATGAATTTTTTCGTATACTAGTTAAAATACGTCCGCTCTATAAATTGAGGCATATTAGTTGGTAATTTTTTTTTTCAAATTGACTGGTCCTGCTAATGCGTCATAATTGGCTTGCGTCACTTAGCAATTATGTTAGCAGTAATCGGGTCATATTTTTGCTGGTGTATGCGAAGTGCAACTTCGCCTCTGTGTTAAACCGTTGTTAATCAGGTTAGTGTATTAGTACGAAATTTTTTCCCCAACCTGTACAGCTTTTTGTTGCACCTGTTTGTGGCACCTGTACAGCTTTTTGATAGCTTGGGCTTTGACATCCGGATAGTAATAAGTTCACACAGTTGATGCACTTTTAATTCATCAAATGAATGGAAAGAAGTGATTTCTTTCAAACAACATGACAATAATGAAAACTCGATTTAAGAATTTTTCTAACTTAATTTATCTAGCAATTTTTGAAATAGATAATCTATACATAATGTGGCTTTAGGCTTTGCAATTTGTTACATGCAAAGTTAGCGTGGGTGCCTTCAATTTGTTATAATCCAAATTTTTACTTGAAAAAATGATTCTTTGTGTAATTGGTGCCATTTTTGCTGAATGGCATTGGCAATGTATTAGTATATGTAGCTGCTTTATTCGTGATTAGTGTTTGTCGGTTGTTAAGCTTGCGTGGCTGAGTGGATATTGCGTGAGACGCAAAATCTCTTGATTGCCTTAGGTCGCAGATCGAGTGCTAGACCTAGCCGAGTTCTTGCTAATTCGAGGCTTATTTCTACTTTTTTTAATTTCAATTGAAAGAGCTGCTTTTTGGTCATTTTCTCACAAGTGTTTGCAAAGTGCAGCTTCGCCTCTGTGTAAATGAAACAAATACCTTTAAGAATGACTTTATGAACGAACGTACGCAATTTTATGCGCACACGCTTGCAAACGGTTCTAGGCAGAAGCCCACGCGGATGTGCGCATGACTTGAGTGCGTTTGTTTATGTAGTTATGCGTGTATCATACTAGAAACCAGCCTTTGGCAGCTGACTCTTGTGGATGGCCGTTGTGCTAGTCTTGCACCCTGTTGACCTTCGTGTGTTGCCTCAAATCCTAGAGTGGTTTTTTGAATATGGACCCAGATCTGAAGATCGTTATCTCCGCTTTTTGGTGCACACCCATGTGTAACCATCATTAATATTATTTCTTGGAGTTCATTTCAAGCGTCGGAGGCAACTGCGCTGGTTGTAAAATCCAAGGAGTTTCAAGAACGAATTTTTTTAAGCAATTAAACTGCTTATTCAGTTTTAAGAAAAACCCGTTTAATAGATAAATTAAATTCATAACTTCAGTATCAATGCGTGTTATAGTTGTTCAGATTTTCACTTTTCAAGATTTAGATGTTCACAGATTTTCACGCTTGGTAATTTTTCACGCTTCAAGATATGTGATTTTCAAATGAAAACTATTACTGTTTGGAAGCGTTAAAAAGTAATTTGTGTCCATTTTCCTCTTAATGTTTAGCTTTCATAAAGGCTCAATTTTAGGGCCCTTTGTAGTGTCTCATGAAAAAGGTTCAAAATTTCCAAGCATTTTTTGAGTATCCTTGTTCTTTTACTATATTCCAGCCCTTTGTTGGCTATGTCCGATTGTTCCTGCAAGGGACTAAAAAAATTTCAATAATACTTTGAACTGTGTAATCATAACCGCTGATTTTGCTTCATCAGGAATTGCGTGAAATGAAGTATGGTACTATGATGTTGAACTACAACCCAGAAACAGTGTCCACAGACTACGACATGTGTGACAGACTCTTCTTCGACGAGATCTCATTCGAGAATGTCCTCGACATATACGAGAGGGAACAACCACTGGGTACAATTTGCGAATTAGTGTTATTTCAGCTGTATATATTCTAGATAGTTTTACCCTCATTTATATCTTTGTGATTTTACTGACAAATCAGGGTCGTCCAGAGCTTTTCGTCAAAATTTACTTCGGCTTCGATGAAGTTTACTAGGTTATCTTTTTGTCACTTTCTATGAAATTTTCTGAAAATTTAGTCCTAATACTCCAAATTAAATCATAATCGGAGCAAAAACAATAACAAATTTAAGCACGAATTAGTTGATTCACAATGTAGATCATCTTTGTTCAATACATTCAGACTTATGTTTTAAATGTTGGATCTGTTTTTGCGGAGTTAACTGATAAAATTAATTTGTTCTGCTGCGACTTGACTTTTTATCTCGATATATTCTCTTTTCAGGAGTGATTCTGTGCATGGGTGGGCAGCTGCCTAATAATATAGCCCTGCCCCTTCACAGACAGGGAGTGAAGGTATTGGGAACTACTCCGGAGTCAGTGGACTCGGCGGAGAACAGGTTCAAGTTCTCCAGAATGCTAGACTCGAAGGTAACTAACTCAAAGTTCTAATCGCATCATTTTGGGAAAGAAAACCAAGGGCAGAAAGTTGAACTGACACAAAGAAAAAAGTTCTGAGCTTAGATCAAGTTATTTTGACGTTTTTCTTGATTTCTGTTTCTCTGAAGAAATAATTGGAGATAGCATAAACATTTGTTAAAATGTGATTTATACAGGGAAAGGTTTGATTAGTTTGAGCGTAAATTTCTTTATCATGAATTATTTTGGGCAGAGCATTTCGTGGGATTAAGCTTCGGTGCTTTAGAACTGTCGCTATTAATTTGCTGTGGTAAAAAATTGGCGTTCTGCTCCATACCCTAGAAATGATGAATCCAAGCACATACATGCATCAATTGAATCTTTTTGCAAAATTTAATCACCTTTAAATAAATGACATGGTTCCTTCTATTAAATAGATTTGATCTTAATTTTTTTTCTGATACCAAGTTCTTCCTTTCTGGCAGGGTATCTCGCAACCTAAATGGAAAGAGTTGACCAGTCTGGAAGAAGCGAAGACCTTCTGCAGCACAGTGGGATATCCTTGTCTAGTCAGACCCAGCTACGTCTTATCAGGTATACCTTACACTGTCTAAAATTGTAGGAAATATTCTTCTAAAAAAGAAATGAGTTTTTGTTCAGAAATTATATTTACACTCGTGATTAGCAAGTTATCAGTTGTGATACGGTTCGGGCTAACAACTACAAAATCGTATTAAGCTCTTTTTCGGGTTAAAAGCTTGTCTAACGAAATCTACGAGTATTTTTGCCCCTGTGTGAAATGAAATGCACTCTCTCTCTCTCACACACACACACACACACACCCTCTCTCTCTCTCTCTCTCTCTCTCTCTGCACTAATCAACTCACCATTTTCTTGTGTTTCTATCAGGTGCTGCTATGAATGTGGCCCATAGTGACAATGACCTTGAGGAGTTCTTGTCTGTGGCTGCACTGTTGAACAGAGACCACCCGGTTGTCATCTCCAAATTCATGCTAGATGCTAAGGTGATTTAGATTCAAAATAATTTTGGAATTTTAAGAAAAGTTGACCTGGGGTTCCTTGAAAATCATGTTTTCCCTTATTTCAACGCGGAAAAATGTGTTCAAAACTAATTGACCTAAAGTCATAAGTTTTGACCAATTGAGATGCTCCTGGTCGCCTTTTCCCGGTTTAATTTCATTTTTTTGAAAGCCCATTTTTGCCAATTGTTGCTTTTTTTGCAAAGGAAAATCAAAAAAGTTATATAATTTTTTATTTTTTAATTTTCCTTTGCAAAACAGCACCGTTGAAAAAATATGTCTAATATTCTTGCCTGCTTTAATTGTGTATTTTGCTGAAATTGATTTTGACCGATGCTCAAGGTCAACAATATTGCGAAAATATAAAAGTTTGACATAAACTATTTAAAAGAAAAAACATGTAATGACCCACCTGTTAAAATTGTGTGTTATGCATTTGTGTGTTATCAGGAGATAGACGTGGACTGTGTGGCGAGGGACGGAGTGGTGGAGGTGATGGCTGTGAGTGAACACATTGAGAATGCAGGAGTGCACTCGGGAGATGCCACTCTAGTCACACCCCCACAGGTACACACAGAGGAGGGGCAACTGCTCTTTCCTTTAGGGTCCACAAGTGCCGCCTTCCAGTGGTGGACCCGACGGTTGTACAAACAGCCTCAAATGGCTTTTATCCTACCCTCCCATCTCCAATAGGGGAGCTCAAAAGGGAACCACTATTTCCTTTAAACTTCCATAATCACCAATGGCAGCTTAGCTTGAGGTTTTTGTAATTAAAAAGGATTTCATTGATATTTTGAACACAGATAGGGCCTTCAGGCTTCTTTCGGTTCATAGTTTTAACTGTGTCGATACAAGCAAACAGGCGACAAAAGAATCGGAGTTGTAGAGGTAATCGAAAGAAGGAATATTGTAAACTTGTTTGCTTTCTAGGATCTAAATAGTGAGACGTTGGAGAGGATCCAGAAGATAGTGGTTGTGATTGCGAGGGAGTTGAATGTGTGTGGACCCATGAACATGCAGTTGATAGCCAAGGATAACCAGCTACATGTTATAGAGTGCAATGTCAGAGTGTCCAGGTTAAATTTTTTAGGGCAGAGATACATTATTTAAGTGAAGGCTGAAATAATCAAAGATTTTTTTCGGCTACCGTATTTCGACAGCCGTTTTTCTACATATTTCTAATTAGGTTTAAGAACAAAGCCTGAACTAATTAAATTCAAAATGGTGATTCATATCCGTTTTAGGTTATAGTCGTATTTATTGTTAACTATCAAAAAAAACTTGGTTTTTCAGTTTGACGTTTAAATATGCCTATGAGTTTATGATATGCTTTCAAGTTTCATCCGTTTTCTGGCAATGAATTCATCCGTTTTCTGGCAATGAATTCATCCGTTTTCTGGCAATGAAATGTTTTGAATTACACATTTTCAACTAGTATCATCATCTAGCCATTTATTTTAGGTCCTTCCCATTTGTCTCGAAAACCCTCGGAGTCAATTTAGTATCTCTAGCCACACACGTGGTGATGAACTGTCCCAATAACCCCTCTGTACAGCTACCTCCTTCTGGAATGCTACTGGAAAACGGAGGCAGAGTTGGAGTGAAAGTGCCAGTGTTCTCGTTCGATCGATTGCCTGGAGCTGACTACATGCTAGGTAATCGAAATATAGTTTTTTGACATATTTAGCTTTTATGATGTTACCCTAACAGTAATAAAAAATAGACCAATTCAAAATTTACGTTTGGTAGGAAATTAGAATAAATTTATCTTCGAGGATATAATTTTCTCTAAGCTAGATCAGGCAACGAGTCGGGATAATGAATTGAAGATAGTAGGCGAAAAAGTACAGGAGTCTAAACTAATACTGAATATTGCTCTCCTAGGTGTGGAAATGGCGTCTACGGGCGAAGTTGCTTGTTTCGGGGAGAACAGATGTGCAGCATATGTGAAGGCGGTCCTAAGTGCAGGCTTCAGACTTCCAAAGAAGAACATACTCATCTCTATTGGAAGCTACAAGGTAAAAAAACAAGGGATCGTCATTTCATGCTCGTCAGCAAGCGTATAAATTTGACAATAATCGAATCTATTGGCCGTGAAAGATCACGGAGCGAACTTCAGTTAAAGTTGGTTAAAATCTACTTTTTTCAAACCTATCTTAGTTTAACACATTTTAATTTTTTGGGTTACTTTTAGAAAGCTAAATTTGTTTGAATTGCCTTCGTTATATCTTCAATGTTTTTAAGAGTAATGAACATAGCGAAGACTCTTATATAGGTCTTGCAGTTTTTTTTCAGGAAATAGTCTTGAAATTTGTTCACGCTCAGTTTTGATTTTTCGCGGTTTGACTTGTGATTTCTTTTTAAATTCAGTGCATTTCCATTGTTAAAAGGAAGGCAAACTCCGCTATCGAACAGCAAAAGTGTAAATGTCACGAAATGAAAGTTTTACGTATTGATCCAGTTTTCTCAAATTGGATTAATTTTAACAAAAAGTGTCCATCCTAAATTGCTCTACAAATTCAAAGAGCTTTAAAGGCCATCTATTTTTTCTCTTTGAAATTCAAAAGTTGAAGGCTCTTGCAAAAGAAGTCTGTTTTTTTTTGCTGTTTCCTTTTGTTGATTACTATCTTCCAACTGTTAGTTGGCTATGTTTGTTAGCTGAAATTGCTCACTAAAGAGTAATAGAACTTAAATTTGTCGGAGCCACCTTCAGGGATTTCACCCTCTCACCATTCAAAGGGTTACCCTTTGGTATTTTTTATGACATTTTAGGCCGACCAGCCATAAAATTTTTCTTAAGCCCCCCCCCCTAGATCCGCCCCTGAAAGCGACCCAATTTTATTGTTTTCTGGCCTGTGCATTTACTAGTTGTCTAAAACTGCTTTGTAACTCAGGTGATCGCTAGTTTAATTGGTTGTCTCAAAAATGTTTTTTTTTTCAATAAGTTTTTGACCAAGAATATAATGTGTTCCAATGGGAATGCATTCGGATACTAGGTTTTTCCCTAAAGAACTTGTTGACACAATCCGCACGTGAAAGTGTTACACGTGTTTCGACTTGATTAAATTCGAATTCAGTGAATCATTCTGAGCGTTTGTGATAAAATTCATCCTTGACGAAAAAGGCCTGGAGCTCGAGTCCAACTTTGGAGTTTGTACAATGGAAAAACGAAAATGACGATGAAATGCAAAATTTGAATTCAAATTAGTTACTCAAATTTGTAATACATAATTTGACGATGATGGTAACAAATTTATTCGAAAATTGATTAGAGGTGTGCTTTTTTTGTAAATTGGCTTAACTACAAGCATGTGGAACTTGTTTTTAGTCTCCTGAAATAGAGGATGACGAAAACCGCTGTTCGCAGTTCTATTAGGCTTGCAATGTCATCTGACCATCTACTCTGCGATAGATATTTTCGTTCATCATCTTCGTCTTAGTTGATGCTTATAATGTTCTTTTGGAACTCATATGGGTAGATGTTGGATTGTTTTGTGAAGAACCGTTTAGAGTTGGGTGGTAAATTGGAGTTTTGGTTGCATTGTGTTATCAAACAGATAAAAGTCGTTTCATTTCGTCCCAGGAGATCTTGGTCATGTCGACTGTGAGTATCTTCTCATAGGAGATGCTCTTGTCCTGTATGGCGTCGATGTTTCCGATTCCGATCACATCGCACTTCTCTGGGCCAGATTTGAAGGCACAGGTGTTTTCCTCTGGAGTTGGAGAGGGCAGTTCTGCCGTATCTGTAGAAAAAATAGTGTGAAAGGCCGGGCGAATTTCAGGTATATGAGGTTTATGGTCCAAAAATTTCAATATTCGTTAGCCAAATTGAATGAGTCAACTGGTTTTACTTTTTTACCCATAGGAAATTTTGAAATTTTCATGAATGGAGTTTGCCACGTGAATTTTTTTCCTATATTTCGTGGTTATTTGCCTCAAGTTACCTTCTAGTGGTGGATGTGGTCCGCATATTGCGACCAGTAGATTTGCTATCTTTAGTGGCGCGTTGCTCACTTTTCTGAACACTTTCACCCCACACACTGAGCAGAAGTTGTTGGACACAATGCCGACCCCTACTCGGAAACATGTCACTTTGTCTTCGCCTGAAACAAGAAGGGAAGGAATAGTTAAATCCTAAGATCATAATAGGCATCGTCTCAACCTGTGATGCTTAAAACTAAACAGCTGAATGATAGTGCAGTTTTGTTTTAAATATGAGACAATTTAAAGTGTAAAAACGTTTGTTAGTATCTAAGAACGCCGTGATGATATTTTGATCGCTTTTTCAAGAAAAGTCCTAAAGTTTTTTCAGGCTCAAATTAACTTCTTTGCGGTTTGATTTTTGATTCATTTTTAAGTTCACTTCATTTCCTTTCTTAAAAGGAACGCAAACTCCACTAACGAACAGCAAAAATTAAAAGGTCAAGAAAAAATGTTTCAAAAATGGACTTTCAAAAGTGTTAATCATGAAGAAATCTTGAAATTCAAAGAGCTTCAACATGTGATAATTTTTTTCTTCGAAATTCGAATGTTCAATCAACTTTTTCCGGTTTCCTTGTTCTTATACATTTTTCTAACTGACTGTTGAAACCTTGTATCAGGCTTTTACCTTTTCTAACGGGAAGAAGGGGGTAATCGATGAGTAGCGAATATCTAACCTGCTGTGATTTTGAAGTTATCGCTCCTAATGTACAGACACGCATCCAAATACTTCTGACAGCTGTCACATGTACAATTGACTAGTGCCCTAACTTTGGGTCTACTCGTGAACTCAAACTGCACTGCTCCACAGAAACAACTGCCTCTGTGTATTGTGACTTCTTGTGGGTTCGTTTTCTGAGAAGTTTGACGGGTGTTACGTTTTTCGGAGGCTAGATGATGCGAAAAATATCCGACGGTTGTGTGCAATGATTTTGTTGAATTTTGTAAATAAAAACAATGGAGATGTTAAAGGTGACTGACTTGAAAATTTCATCTATTTTTAAGATATTTTTTAAGTGAATTTTTGTTTTCGTTTTTAGGAGTCATGAACGCAAGGAATGCTATTATAGTGGGTTTTGGTAATTTTTTTTTCAGGATAAAATTTTAAAGTTTGTTCACGCTATAATTTGAGGTTTCGCGGTTCGACTTTTGGTTTCTTTTTAAGTTCAGTTTATTTCTTTAGTTAAAATGAAGGCAAACTCCACTATCGAGCAGCGAAGTGTAAAGGTCACGAACAACTTTATCGACTTTAATTTCGAAAATGAAATTTAATTTTCAGATTTCTCAGCGGAGAATTATTAAGTTTAACAATTGATACAGTTTTCTCAAATTGAATTAATGTTATCAAAAAAGTTTCAATCATAAAATTGTTCTTAAAATTCGAAATGCTTTAATTAAGGCTACATAGTTTTTTCTTTGAAATTCGAAATTTGAAGTTTTTCAAATATACAAGTCAGGTTTTTTCTGTATTTTCTTGCGTTCATGACTGTTTTCCAACTGTATCTTGGCCATGTTTTTTTGAAGAGCTTTCTTAATGCTCGTTTGTTTCTGTGCTAAAAATATCAAATTGAGCGGAAAAACCTCACTGAATTTTATCATTGGTATAATTTACAGGAGCTTCAGGAAGTTTTCACTTTACCTCGATTTGAATTGTGTGAACAAGTGACATCAATAGTTAACGGCGTTAATTCGGGTTTTACTGTGCTCAAATCAGGTGGTTCCAGTTTCAACTGATTGGGTCTTTCTCTTCTGGGAATTTTGGGCGAAATTGTTTCGCTTTTGACCTGAATGATAGGGTCCTGCTTAGGCTCCAATTTAGTGACCGTTTGGGTAACTGCTTGCGAAGTTTTTTCCGATGTTTCTGATTTTTCTGCTTCTAGTGTACTTGTTTGGCCTAGAAAATGGAGTCTAAATAAGCATAAAAAACAATTCGGAAATTGTTTGTGAAATAATTCGGAAAAAGTTTGCTAATCTATTGAAATATCCCATTTTTGTATCAACATTTTTTCAATTAGCCAAAAACTTACTGGAACCAGGGGCGGATAAAGGGTTTTCTCGAGGGGGGGGGGGCGGATTTTCAAAAAAAATTGAAAATTTAACGATTTTTTTGTAGGTCGACCAAAATGGTTTTCTGAGCTCTCCCAAATCACTATAAAGACCCCATTTTGACCAAATTTTCTGCGTCGTAGGAAAAACTTTGAAAAAACAAGCCAAAAATCTTGTTCTTGGCAGCCCAAAAAACAACCTAAAAATCGCGCACTCCCCCCTCACAATTAATGTAATTTGGCGCCAAAGGTGCCTTGGAAAGTTTTTTGGGGTCATTCAGCCAAAAATGGATATCTCAAAATAGTACAAAGGGGGACCTTTGGGTCGGTAGGGGGTCGAATCCCTGAGGGGGGGGGGGGGAGAGTTTTTGAAAAGTCGTTCAATATTTTTTCAGAGTTCGCTGATAATTTTTGCGAAGAGTCGCCAAGTAATTTTCGTAAAATTTTACTCCAATTTGCTGTTTCTAAATTTTAAGACTCAGTTACCGGTGGCTATGCTTGTAACATTTGTAGTTAAGGCTTCGCTGATTGTTCTTGTCGTTATCGTCGAAGCTTTTTCAGCAGTCCTCAACTTCACCGGAGGTTTTCGGTTGTATTTCACTTTCTGACTTCTTTTCGTTATTTTTGATAATTTTTCGGGTTTCATTGTAAAAGATAGCTGCTGCATTTAACAGACTTGAAAATGCTGAGAATAATCTGATGATTTAAACTGTAGGTTAACTGCAAAAGAGTTTGCGAAAAAGTGATTCACTAAACGGATTTGGTACGAATTTGATTGCCGCTATTTTTGTAAATATGGTAATAAACGATGAATTTGAAGAATTTCAGAAGTATTTCAAACATGTTTGCGTGTGAAGGTCAAGAATGAATTCTTGTTGCTATCAATGGTATAATTAGTAACCACTTTGATTCTTTCGATAAGTGGTCACTCCAGACTAGATTTATGTTAAATTTTTGTTCAAAATGAGATAAAACTGATTGAATAATTGGAATGAATAGAAATGGAATTTTGATGGAATTTGATTCAATGGAAAGTTCGTTTGAGTTTGACCTCTGGGTTTTTGATATTCGGCCAGGTTGAAATAGCGACCTTCAATTGACCTAGAAGAAGTAACGATGGGTGTCTCAGCACTTTCCAGAAATGCGGAAAATGAGAAAATAAGAAGCTTTGATTAGATAGGGAAAACTTGAAGTTGGTGATAACCGAAAACGATGATCCAGATATGAATCTCTGTCGAGCTAAATAACCAATTGTAATTGTGATCGTATAATAGTTAGTTCGTAAGTTATTTCAAGAACTGTTTTATGGTAACATGATTTAGTTGAATCATAACCTCATGGCTTGGTATTGCGTTGAGCAAATGGGTAAAACATACTGAATTTTGTAAAATCGTTGAAATAATGAATTACAAGTTCTCTTTGTGCCGTGACTGACGTTTACTAAATTGTCTTTCATTACAACACAATGAAATGGGTTTAAGCAGCTTCATAGGAATCGGGACCGACCGATAGCTAAGTTTGTCTGAGTTTCTTATTGTCTTTTGACCTTTGGAGAGCCTAAATTTATGCTGTTGGCAGCATAAGAAGATGTATCAATCGTCAGAAACGTAACTAGTTAAGTCATGAAGGTTTTTATTTAGCAAAAATCAAATCTTTGAAAATTAGGCTTAAAAACATTGATGTCCATTTGAATAATTAAAAATTAAAACTCATTAAAATAATGGTATGTTTTCGCATTCAAATAATGAAATTTAAATTAATTAAAATTGTTATATTTAAATGAAAATCACTGATTTAAAAGTTTTGCTTTCTTGGAAGCATTGTTTTGATGAATAATTTATACTAAGATTGTACCGATCTCACTTAAAGGCATTTTGAAGGTAAAACGATTATAATATTTGCTACTCTTATTTAACCATTTAATTTTACTTTTAGGCCTCACAAACTTGGTACGCATGATACATTTATATAAGACTAATCTTACTTTAACCCTTGCTTGAGTTTGCTTCTTGGCTAAAAATTTGATGGCCTGCTAAATAACTTTCTGCAGTTTAATACCCATCATTCCATTTCATCTAAGCCAATTGGGGTGTTACAAACCGTATTCGATCCTAAGACATGAAAGGTTCGAAGTGCCATTCTGTTATCAGACATTGAATGTATTATGACGTGATGCGTAGGACTATTTTATGTGTAATGACCTTTGGGTAAATTCAGCGTATATTTAGTTCAACTCTGCCTTTTACTGTTTTAACTCAACGAAACTAGTTAGATTTTATTATTATTTAGGCCTGTATTGTGTTGCGTTTTTCCTTTTTATTTTCGTTGGAGGCCTTTTTTGAGTTTTTGACTTTTTATCAAAAATCTTAAAGAATCGATTCAGTTTAAAATACCAAATCGAGAAAAATTTCTTAAAATGTTGATATTTGTACTGTAATTTGATGATAAGCGATTGTTACAGCGAAGAAAACACCAGCAAGAGTTGCCGGTTGCGAACACATTTGCGATTACATTTATCACTGCCATATAGAATTGACAAGAAAGTTTGTGTCAAAGAACGTAGTGAAGACTTTTTTTTAGGTCATGAGGACTTTTTCTGGAAGGCTCAAAATTTGTTCGCGCGCTCATCTTTGATATTTTGCAGTTTTTGATTTTTGACATAATAAATTGAAGTACATTACAATTTATTTCAGGTTTCCCGGAGCATATTGCCTCTTTTCAACCTTCTATTGAATATCTTTGGTGTCAATGAACAAGTAAGGAACACAAAAATATGTGGAGTTTTTTTGGTTTGTAAAAATTTGTCTTTTGTCAAATTTGTGCGATTTGACTTCTTGTTAAAAATTCTGGAAATTTATTCGCTCTCAAATTTGATTTTTTTGCTGTTTGACGTTTCACTATTTACATCATCGCGCTTGAGAGCTTTTGTGTATTAGTACATACCTTCTTTTTTTTCTAAACTAACTTGCAAATAAAAGTGTCCATTGAAAGTGGAAACTTCACTTATTTGTTGGCAATTTTGCTATAATCACGATCTGTAGCATTGGAAATTTCATAGCATATGTTCTCTGCTTTTTTGTGGCCAGTGTTTGTGGTTTATAAGCGTCCGTGGCTGAGTGGTTAGTACGTGAAAGTCATAATATCTAGGTCGCAGATCGAAACCAAGATGTAGCTGTATTTTTTTTGCTAGATCGAAACATCTTTCTACTTTCTCTCATTGCACTTGATAGAGCTGCTTTTTGTCGTGTTATCGGCAGTGTTTGCGAAGCCCAGCTTCGCCTTTTTGTTGTAAAATTTATTTGCTAAAAGGATTTCCCTGCAGATTAAAAGAATTACTTGTTGAACCAATTTTCATCTGAAGTTTCTTGGGCCACGCTTTATTCGAAAGTTCATTGCATGAATTGTAGGCTTGCTCTTAGAAAAACCTAATTTTTTTTGCGGACAGATATGAATTATTTTGAAGTTCCCTCCTTTTAGGCTGCTTATTGAAAGTTTGATTTTTCAACGGATTTAGGCTATGAAAACAAACTTACTTGAAAAAATCTGCAATAATAGTTTTTTTGAATCGAATCAAAATTGAGCTTGCTTTAGTAACTTCAACGATTTCTGCGAATGAAGCAAATGAAATGTTTCTGGTTTTATCAATTTTTGAGTTTGGTTAGCTCAATTACTTATTGCGAATCGATTCAAGCTATGGAAGCAACCTGAAATATTTCAAATTGTAGTCGCTTGAATGGCTTGCTGGAACAAATTTAAATATTTTGCTAATTGATGCAATCTGTAAAAACAAAATGAAATATTTCAAAAGTTTCATGCTTGAATTGCTTGCGTTAAAAAAGTATCCCCTGTTGCGAACCGATTCAAGCCATAGAAAATGAAAAATCAATAGGGTTCTCATCGCATGATGACCTTGCTAGGAAAAACTTTTTTTTTTGTGTACGGGCTCAAGCTATGAAAACAAAGTGAACTGTTTTCAAGTTCATTAGCTTGAGAGCTGGAGTAGGAAAATTATTTTTTGGCGAATCAATTCAAGCTATAAAAGCATAATTTATTTTAAAGTTTGCATAATTTAAATAGCTTTCCTGGCAAAAATGAAGCTTGCTAATTTTTGTGAAGCTATGAAAGCTATTTTCTACATTTTTTCATAGCTTTATGAGCTTTGGTAGATAAATTTTAGGTTCCCATGAACTGATTAAATTAACGGCATGAAGTGATTGGGAATTTTTTAATCAGTGAAGTGTCTAGAAAATGATTTTTTTTGCGAATTGGCTTATGCTATGCAAAATTTTAACAATTTTATTGAAGTTTTTTCAAATTTCAATTTTTAACCATTTTGTTTCTATCAGAACAGCTTGCTTTATTTAACAGTTTTTTTCGGTTGATTGCTTGCTTCAAAAAACTTTTACGCTAAGCGCACCAATTCAAGCTATCAAATAACAGCTTGAATGGCTTGCTTCGAAAACTAAAAACTAACTATTAGCAAACCAGTTGAAGCCATCCAAGCTATATAAAATATTCCATAATTTGAAATACAGTCAAACAAGTTAAATTTCTAACCAATCATTTCAAGCTATGGTAGACTAATTAAATGTTTCCTTTTATCGACTGAAAAGGCCGCTAAAAATTTAAATCATCGACCAGGTTTTCCAGCTAGAAAATAATTTGAACTGTTCCAGAGTTCTATAATTTCTACAGCATCTTTAAAAAATCTTTCTTTGCAAAATCCTGGTTTGGTTTTCGCGGCGTTTCAAGCTATCAAAATAGTTTGTTTCGAAATTTCAATGCTTGAATAGCATGCTAAAAAGGCATTTAATTTTTTGAAGGAACTCAATCTATCATAAAAAAATCATATGAGCGAGCTTGTATCGCTGAAATAGCTGATTTTCGAGAATCAAATGAAGCTTTGGAACCGAATTGATTTTTTTCATTATGTCATTGCTCGAGAAAAATTCATGAGAAACCACAAGGTTTAGCGAAACAATCAAATATCAGTTCAACTCAACAAAACATTTCAAATTGTTGTCGTAACTTGCTGGAATTTGCGAACTGATTTGATTTGCTAAAATAAATTAAAATATTTTCATCTGAAATAATTTTAACTGTCTGAAGTTTTCAACAATAAACTGAAACGCTTCAAAATGCCATTGATATATATATTTTTTGTTAAGACTAGAAATCTGTAGATCTTAGGTTTGTTTCTCAAAATAGGCATTTTTAATAAATTGATATCTTATTTTTAAGAGAAATGAACGTAGTGGAGACTCTTGTACAGGTCTTGCTGATTTTTTTTTCAGGAAAAGTCTATTAACTACAGATGTGCATTCATACATATTGATGCATTTATGAATGCACTTATGTGTATATGCACTTTTTGGCTCAAATTAAATTCATTTGTTGAAAATGACGTAAATAGCACTCTCCAAATACGAACGTGGAAATGGAGCAAAAAAAACTAACGGCTTCTAGTTTCGAAAGTGGAATTTATTTTTTAGATTTGCGACTAAACATAAACTTTACCTATTGATCTAGTTTTCTCTAGTTGGGTGCATGCTATCAATAAAGCGCCAATCATAAATTGTTCTAGAAATTCAAAGAGCTCAAATGGTATCTATTTATTTCTTTGAAATTCGAAAGGTGAGATTTTTTCAAGAAAGTCAGTGTTTGTTTATATGTTTACTTGCGTTCATTACTTTTCCCAATCTTCGGTTGGCTATGTTTAAGTTTTGTTAATTTAACTTAAAGCTGTTTTTTGTCGTTTTAATTTGTGAAGTGCAGCTTCACTTTGTGTATAATCGTCACTATCGAACAGCAAAATTGTAAAGGGCACAAAAAACTTGATAAACTTCTAGTTTCGAAGTATCTTTAAATTTTTTCAGGTTCTCCAGTAAAGTATGTAGTTTACCCGTTGATCCAATTTTTCTTAAAATTTAAATAGCTTCATCGCCATAAATTTTTCTTTGAAATTCGAAAGTTAAAGTCTTTTCTCAGCTGTCTGTTGGTTATGTTTTATTTTTTTTTATATGTTTGTCTATTGTAATTTGTTTAGCAACGCTCCCGCGAATAGTTTGGCCTTTCCTAAAGTAAAATTTAAGCTGAATGATACGCTATCTGTTACAAGTTTACTTGTTTGGTCCTTCAAAA
This sequence comes from Symsagittifera roscoffensis, assembly GCF_963678635.1. NCBI lineage: Eukaryota > Metazoa > Xenacoelomorpha > Acoela > Convolutidae > Symsagittifera > Symsagittifera roscoffensis. The sequence continues at coordinate 35,782,118 of NC_087071.1, read as the reverse complement.
ATGCTGTGGTCCCTAATAAAAACCGAGGTACAGTATGTGGCTAATTCTAACAGTAAGCATTTTTATTTCTCTATATTGCTGCCGAAACGGGCCTTCTTAGTCTAGTGGGTACGAATCAGGTTACGAACCGCAAGGCGTAGGTTCAATTCTCGTGCTGTTTCTTCTTTTTGGAAAAATAGGCGGTACCAATCATCTAAACTAGTTTTGTCACGGGACCGAACAAGTAAACTAGTACCCGCTATCTAAGTATATATTTTCCCATTGGTTCAAAGTATGATATTTTCCCCGGTTAGCTTTGGCATATTTTTCGCTCCAAATTGCAAAGAATCCTAATAAAAAAGACAAATAATGATCAATTTTTTTTCAAATATGATCCAAATGCGTTCATTTACAAGAGTGCATTTTTTTCTTAGATAAGTAGTTATGGTTCGTTTTAAATCTCAATCAAAATAAATGGACGGAAACTGTGCTCTCCAATAATAAAATTGCAAATCGCACAAAAAACAAGAAAGGCTTCGTTTGGAAAGTGAATTTTATTTTTCAGAAATCTCAGTGCAATAAAATACATCGAAATTCAAAAAGCACGATGGTCATATATTTTTTTACTTCGAAAATCCGTTATTTTGTTTTCTTGATTTTATTGGCACTTCTGCAACTGCTGTTGTTTATGTATTAAATTTTGAAAGACGCGCAGACTCTCTAGTATGGGATAGTTTTATTTACGAATTTTTGGTATGTAGAGAAGAATGGTAGGTTTATGATTGATTGTCTTGCTATGGAATAGAAGATAGTTTAAAAAGAAGGTTTCTTTTCAAAAATGCTGAAACTTAAAGGTCAATTAGGGATAATATAATCCTATAACCAATTGACACGTGTCTTGAAATATCCACCTCTCTTTTATGTTAGTTTGCTTTGCATAGGCGAAAATGGACTTTTTGGGCTCGATGAAGACCCTGGAAGAACTGGGTTTCACTCTGTGGGCTAGTCTGGGCACTGCTGACTTCTACAGTGAACATGGGTGTACCGTGCACCCTATTGAGTGGCCATTTGACTCGAGTGATCACCACCATCAGAGCAATCAGAACGGAGCTGCATCTTCAAATTGTGAGTGTTGTTGTAATATGCTGGAGTGGAGGTACAACGTGTCATGTTTTAGTCAGCTAAAGACGAAACTTGAACAGATGTATTGTTTGCGACAGTTTGAGTTTAATTAGGTTGGAATTTGCCTGAACAAATTGAAGTTTCACTGAGTTGAAATTTGAAGTTTTGCAGACAAAACAGGGAGCTTTAAATAACGACTTGTTCAGTCGTGGTGATTGCTGCTCTTTTGCCTGTATCTTGCAATAAAAGTGATGCAAAGATTAATTAGCTTTCATAAGTATCTGATTAGCTTGCAATTCACTGATACTGTATCGAATTAAGCATCTTAAGAGACGAATAGAATACGCAAGGCGATTTTTAAAAAAAAATCAGCATCTTCATTCAACCACGAAATCAAACTGGTTAAAATACCAACTGGCATTGTGATATCTAAAAATAAAGAGAAAATTATTAGGTATACTTGCTTCTTTACACTAGCGTCAGCTTAGTGTATTGTTACTTACCTTCTTTTTTTCTAACCTAACTCGCAAATAAAAGTGTTCAATTGAAAAAGTTCACTTATTTGGAAATTTCACTGTAGCATTGGAAATATCGTAGCATCTGTTCTCTGCTTTATTTGTGACTAGTGTTTGGCTATTACCTATTAAGCTTCGCGGCTGAGTGGTTAAGATGTGAGGTTTTAATCTCTAGGTCGCAGGTTCGAATCTCAGACGTAGCCGAATTTTTTTTGCTAATTCGAGGTTTATTTCTACTTTTTCCTATAGCACTTTATATAGCTGCTTTTTTGTCGTGTTCTCGCCAGTGTTTGTGGAGCGAAGCTTTGCCTCTGTGTAAAAAAATAAAGTAATTGAAAATTATCCAAAGCACAAAGGCATTTAAAAAAAAACTTCAAAAACTACTTATAGTGCAGTAAAATTTTGTTTCACGAATTAGCCTGAATTAAATGCCTTTTTACGAGTCGATGAACGTTGTTCAGACTTTTATAGAAGTGTTGATGGTTTTTTTTGAGGAAAATCTGAGAATGATCTTATAACTACAGAAAGTGCGTTCATAAAATTTAATGCATTTATGAATGTGCTCTTAGATGCTTTTTTCGAGTTCAATTCAAATACATCTGATTAAAGGTAGGCAAAGTTTGCTTTCTAATTACAAAAGAGAAAATGGCGCAAATTAACGTGATCGTTTTGTAGTTTCGAACGTGATTTTAATATTAGATTTTTCTGCTGATTAACTTCACCTACCGCGCCATTTTTTCTCAAATTGAGTCATCTTTATCAGATTTTTGCATGGCAAAAAAAGTTTCAAAAACCTTGAAACACCCAAATTCAAAGTGGCTCCCCTTTTTCGGTGGTTGGAACAAAAATGTATCCGCCTTATTAAAACAAGTTTTGGAATAGTTTTATTTCTAGAGATAGTTATTATTTTTTAAAAAATGGAGGCTTGATCTTCACGTTTTATAGGAAGAGTCATTAATCACAAAAAAATCACATCGCTCATTAGTCACATCTGTTTTATCCTTTGAAATTCAAAAGTTGAGATTTTTCAAAAAACAAGTAAATATTTTTTTTCTGTTTAATTGCTATAATACTGGCCGTTAATACATGTTTGTTCAAGGCCGATAAAACAAAATGCGTTTTGAGGTCAACGAAAAACTGTGATAGTATCTTTCCTTTGAGTCTTTGCGCGATTTGTGCCATTTTCTGACGGAAATAGAGTTGAGTTGCGGTGCTGAAAGTACAAATACAATTCCAGTATCCAGAAGAAAACTACAAAAAGTATTGTCATCGAATGAACAGTTTTTTTTTGTTCGCAGGTACAACGTCAGGCTACAGCAGCTCTAAAAACAGCTCTCGACGCTCTTCTCTCTCGGGGTCGGGTGACGCCAACATTGCCACCTCCAGTAACAATTTAAGCAGCGTGGTAATCAACAAACAGGTATTGTTTTTTTTTAGTTGACCAGCCAGAGGTTTAACCCAGAGATTAATAATTTAACGTTAGCTAAGCTATAGCTATCTTACAAGATCTCACCTCGTTAAGAGTAATAAACGTAGTGAAGTCTCTTATATAGGTCTGGCTGATATTTTTTTCAGGAAAAAGTCTTAAAATTTTGATGCACTTAGGTATGATGCACTTTTTTAGTTCAATTGAAATTCATCTGCTGAAAGTGACGTAAAAAGCGCTCTCCAAATACGAACTGGCGCAAAAAACGTGAACGACTTCTAGTTTCGAAAGTGGAATTTAGGTATTAGATTTTCAGCGGAATAAAAACTTTACTTATTCATCCAGTTTTCTCTAGTTGGGTTCATGTTATCAAAAAAGCGCCAATCATAAATTGTTCTAGAAATTCAAAGAGCTTAGCGGGCATCTATGTTTTCTTTGAAATTCGAAAGTTGAGCTTTTTTTCCAAAAAGTCAGTGTTTTTTATGTTTACATGCGTTCATTACTTCCAATCTTCAACCTTGTTATCTGCATTGCGCGTGCGATTTGAACCTGCAATCATATGATTGCTGGGCACCATCCTGCCGGGAAAAATACGCAAAGTTGTCTCTTTTGTTTTGAAGGCAATTTGTCCGTTTTTGCTTAACCTTGCAATATCAACGTTTTTCTTTGAAAAAAGACTCAATTTTTTGAATGGTTGCTGTGCCTGGATGAAATTTGTCCAACCAGTTTTCAAGAGTCGATGAAAATATTTCAGACTCTGATATAGGTCGCGATGATTTTTTTTGAAATTTTTAGAAATGATTGAATAACTATAGAAGTGCATTCAAGCATATACATGCAGTTATGGGTGCCCTAATGTATATTTGGACTTTTTGAGTCCAATTTAAGTTACTTTCTGAAGGTACGCCAATTCGCTCTCCAATTACAAATAAAAAAGAAATGGCGTGAAAAACGTAATCGATTTCTAGTTTCGAAAGTGAAATTGAATTTTTAAATTTCCCAGGGGAAACTTGACCTAGCACTAGTTTTCTCAAAAATGTGTCAGTTTAACAGAAAAGTGTTAATCTTTGTCTTTCTTAAATTTCTAAAGTTTCAAGGCCATGTAAAGTCGAATTTTTAAAGTTGAACTTTTCATGAAACAAGTCATTTTTTCCGCTTCTTTGCGTTCATAGACTCTTATCCAGCTGTCTCTTGGCTGTTTTGCGGAATAATAAGTGTGTTAGAGAGTGGATTGGTAGTGCATATTGTTATATCGTTAAAGAGAAGAAAAAAAATCGTTTTCTTCAAAATTTTTCTGTTTTTTCTGTCCGCGATGAAAGCATCTGAAGAAAACAACTGAAATTAAGGTATATTTGACAGTCACCAATAAGGCAAATCGGGCAACGTTTTTTGTCGAAAAAAGACTTCAAAAAATCAAATTTTTTTTCAGTTTTTTTGCAGAATTTCTTGCAGAGTTTTTGAAGGTTTTTTATTCCGAAAATGGCGCTAAAAACTTCTAAAAATTGGTTTACCAAAGTTTCATGGCCGTTTTTTCTATAATAAGCCTGCTCGCTTGCTTTAATTGCTCGAAATTTGACTAAAATTTTAAACCGGTTCTTCGACACTGAAAGAGTTTTTTCAATTTGAATTGCCATTCGATTCACGACTTAGAGCTTTATTATGATATATTACTCGACCCATTCCGATGATTGTTCGTGGAGAACAAAACAGAAAACCGTACAAATACACAGATCGAATACAAAGTTCCTCCCCATTTTTCAAATGCTCAGAATTATTGTCAAACATTTTTTTTCAAAAACTGTTCTTTTGTTCCAATTTTACTACAATTAATAGGGCTACCTAAAAATGAAGAGCATAGCTAAAATATAAATAATGCTCAATAAAGGTTACGCCTTTCAACTTGAGCTCAAAAATTAACTATAATTTTTTTACAGCTAGAAATGCCAGCAACAACTTGTTTCAATCAAATATTTGAGAATTTCTTATCAAAAGTTATCGTCTTGGTGTATTTTTAAAAGTAAAGTGTATATTTTTTTAAATCTTGAATTATGCTGTGCATTTTTTTCCACGGCAATATTGGCTTATGTCTAAACGAGTGCATTTTTATTTACACCTAGTGGTATGAAGCTCCGGTTTGCCTGTTGTCAAAAAAAAACGTTTCATTGGATTGTGTTTTTTTTTACTGTGACGTGAATGTATACGGTTCACTTTGTGATTGCCGGTTTTTGTAGTTTTTTATGTTATCCTTTTTTGGTCGAATAGTTTTTGAAACTCCGCCCTTGTTTTCTGGGAAAAAATATGGTCCCGAGGAGGAAGTATGTCGGAGAATATTTTTAAAAAACCTTCCCAGCTAATACATTTTATACCTATTTAAAAGTTGTGGCGTGTGTCGAAAAGCTTAACTTTTTAGTTGATTACGCTATGATTTATATTAGGGTTTTGGTACTTCAAAATGGCTGACCTCAAAGAAAAGTTCTATATATTTTTTTAAGAAACCGCGTTTAAAAGTTCATGTACACGCCACTGCGAGTCTAAAAGTTATTTATCATACCATCATTTTTCTTATTGCTCAGGCCAATATCGGCGACTACATAGCAGAGCAGAAGTTCGACCTGATCATCAATGTGCCCACACGCAATGGAGGAGCGAGGAGAGTGTCCATGTTTGTGACTAAGGGATACAAGACAAGAAGGATGGCAGTTGATCATGGCATCCCACTCTTGACTGACGTGAAGTGTGCTAAGATATTAGTTGAGGTTGGTTCACATGTTTTGATGTATTTAAACTTAATTAACAATTATAAGAATAGTAAATGAAATAATTATGATTATCGAAACTAATATTAGGGACATTATTCAGCTCTTCAACGGGAATCGTAACTGATTGATATAAAATGAAACCAAAACGTAGGGTGTTGGGTACAAAAGCAATGCTGTTTTTAGGTACTTATCTGATCAGTCGTATCTAATTGTAGAAAAAGGGTCTTGGATCATTTGCAGGAAGTTGGGTGGTCTTTTGTATTGTTTTCGTAAATCTTTTCCATTTATTATGCCTAATTGCTGTTCGACAAGTTGGCACTTTTAATAATTTAGGTTCTCCGTTTTTTATCGATACAACTGAACCGTGGCTATACAAGCTGATTCCTGATTCGGTATGAAACTGTTTTGTTCTGTTCAGGGCTTGAAGCGTTACCACAACAAAGTGCCTTCGTTGCGCACAGATATCGACTGTATCACGTCACGAAGAATCATCACTCTTCCAGGACTGATAGATGTACATGTGCATATGCGGGAACCAGGAGCTGCTTACAAAGGTACGGAAAATATTTTTAAAAGACCTTCTCTCAACATTTATTTAACTACCCTTGCGATATGCAAGGGTATTACAGTCGGGTACTAGACTTTTTTCCCGTAAGCAACTTTGTTCACTGGACTCATTCATTTGGACTCATTCATCTCTGAAATGCTCAATTTCTTGAATTTCAAATAAAACAAATATCATTTAAGTAGTAATGAGAACTACTATCATACAAGTAGTAATTAGTTAAAGCCTGTTTCAGTTCTCAATTTTTAGGGTTGGTGGTTTTTGTCTCTGTCGGTTCATTTTCTGTTTTTTTTTGAACCGCCATTTTTTATCTGGTAGGTTTTTTATTGGCCTATTTTTTAAAGCATGGGTTTTGTTCCAATTTAAACAGTTCTTTTTATAACTGAAATTTCACAAATTTGCGAATTTATCAATTCTGATTTTGAGTTTTTTCTTTTTTTTAATATAATTTTTAACATCTTCAGTTTATGTTATATCGACTTACTCAACTTATATAGCCTAATTTCGAGGGCAAAATATATCCGTATGCGGTTATGTGTTTCAGTTTGATGGGTCATAAAAGCTTTCAAAACTTCAGGAAAATTTTTTGACAACAGTTTTGTTTTCGGCGCAACAGGTTTTGACCCTAAGTTTGTTGCCGCTCGGCAAATAGTTTCCTTATTTTAAAGGCTATTTATGAACTTCATCCGATGGAAACGTGAAGTTTTTGTAGCTGTAGTTTTTTCGATTTTTTACAAGTTATTTTTTCAAATAATTTCTTCAACTTGATTTTTCAGAAGTTTTTTCCATTCACTTTTTTGCTGAGCAACAAGTTTTTGCATCGAAAGTGTTGCGAAGCTCCGCTTCTCTTCTGTGTGAAAATGTTTTTATATATGTTTTTTTACTAAAGTCCTCGAAGGTTAGTACGAACCTTCTTTTTTTTAATTCTAACCTAACTCTTCTTTTTTGTGGCTAGTGTATGTTACCTATTAAGCGTCACTCGCTGAAAGGTCAGCGTGTGAGACTCGTAATCGCTTGGTCGCAGATTGAAATCCGAGACCTAACCGAATTTTTGTTAATTTGAGGCTTATTTCTAAGTTTTCTCATTGCATTTTATAGAGCTCCTTTTTGTCGTGTTCTCGCTATTGTTTCCGAAGCGAAGCTTCGCCTCTGTGTTAAACTTGTTCTTGTAAGCTCAAAAACGTATTTTTTTTCTTGAACCACTTATTAATTTGTACCCTTGCAACTAGCATATGTTAGAACTCAGCATAGTTTTTTGATTGACAATTTTCATATCAGAGTCATTGAAATATTTCGTGAGCTGCAAGGTTTGGTCGTGGACGTCAACATACAGATTTTATTTGAGCAAGATTGTTCTATTTGAAAATTTTTTTTGTTGACCAACTCTAATTTTGTATATTTAACGTTTTTCAATCTGTTTTCTAAGTGTCACACTTATTTGGTCAATTAATTTTATCGAAAAGAGTCCTCGCTCATTTGTATATGCTCAAGTATACATTTCTCTGAAATTTTACACCTGAGGTTAAAATTCCATTTCACCCTGCCTGTTGGTAAATTTTACCATCTATACTAGTCAGCTGCATTGTTAAACGATAATGTTTTTATATTTATTTCACCCAACTAGCATTCTGATTGTTGAAACGGAGACTGTGTCAACTGTTTATTTTCTTTTTAGAGGACTGGGCTTCTGGAACAGCTGCGGCTCTGGCAGGTGGCATCACCATGCTAGTGGCTATGCCAAACACAAAGCCATCTGTAGTGGATCTATCTTCTTTGGAGAAGGCATTCCACTGTGCCAGCAAGAACGCAAGGTAGAAGAAGAATTTATTAGTGATTGAACGTAGTCATTGTCACTCATATAGGTCGTCATGATTTTTTCGTTTCGTTTTTTTTACACACCTTTTTTCGGTTTCCGGTCGCTATATTTTTTTCATTTTTAATGGTGTTTAATCAAAGATTAAATCAAAACATTATGGACCAGAAAGAGTAAAGAGAGAGTGTAGTTGTTAAGAGGTGCACTAAATTTGAATGAAGTGAAAGTATTCAGAACAGGACAATAATGAATGTAAAAGGCAACAAAAAGTGGGATAAGAATCTTTCTGATGGTATTGATACAAAGCAGGGGTGGATCTAGAATTTTCTCGAGAGGGGGGGATTTTCAAAAAATTGTTGAAAGTTTTAACTTGTTTTTTTTTTAAGGCCGACAAAATTGATTTTTCGAGCTCTCCTAAAGCATTAAAAAGACGCTAATTTGACCAAATTTTCTGCGCCTCAGGCAAATGTTTAAAATTAAAAAAAAACGTCTATGGGCACTTTTTGGAAAATTTTGACAAAAAAAATCGCGTTTTTTTTGGCGCGTGCTCCCCCTCAAAATTAGTAAATATTGGCCCCAAAGGCGCCTTTAGAAAAATTTTAGGGTCGGTCGGCCAAAAATGGATTTCTTAAAAAGAACCAAAGGGGGACCCTTTGGGTCGGCAGGGGGTCGAATCCTTCCCCTTAAATCCGCCCCTGATACAAAGTATCCCATTGAAGAACGGGGAATGAAAGAGTTCATTAGGGATACTTGTCCCATGAGTGATCAAATATCGTCTAAACGTTTCTCTGATTTAAATAATTATCTAACAAGTTTGCAGATGAACTAACAAGTCAAGCTGCAATCATAGAACCGTGTTAAAGGTATCAGTTTGTATAGTAAATTGAAGTCCAGTCATGTTAGTATGGTGCATAATTTAAGGTTTCCTTTCTTGTTTCACTTTTCAACATTGCAGGTGTGACTTCGCTCTGTTCATTGGGGCTACGGAGACCAATGCGGGCTTGATTCCTGCTCTGACGAAGAGTACTGCGCTGGGTGGGTTGAATGTCTAATTGTTGGTTAAAAATGAAGAGCGAAAAAGATAGACTAAAAAATTACAATTTAGAACAACATCCAATTTAATATATATCCTAGAAATAGTGTTGGTAAATCGGGGTTACTATTTGTTTTGATTGACTCTATGCAATAGCTTGTCAAATGAGAGAGGGAGAGCTCCCCTTAAATTCTGGTTGACATGTTTTCTTTAAAGGTTTTGCGGCTCTTTTTCAGTTTCCCATCCCCTCGTAAAATATGAAAAAATATAACTGTTCAAAAATTGTTCACACGGCATTTTGCATGTAAGAAGTGTTGTAAAAATTTGTTCACCTGTTCACGCTAACATGTTTTGATGAAGTTTATAATATTAAAAGTCATTTAAAACAGTCTTGCATCGAAAGAATTTCAGGAAAAGTCAAAGGGGGGACTGGAAAAGAGCCGGTTTTGCAGCTGTTTCTGGTTTACCAATCTGTGGTAACCAACGTTTTGATTGGGATATCATTTGATAGGTATCATGGAAGACGGATCTGGAGATAAGAAGCCTCTGCAAGTGACAGGGTCAGCTGTCAAAATGTACCTGAACGACACTTACTCTACTCTGAAGTTGTCAAACATGTCAGACTGGATGAAACACTTCGAGGTATCATTTTTTTGGTGCTGAAAAGGTGTTTTTGGAATTGTTTGTGATGGCAACTTTTTTCTAGTGGTCTTTTTCTGTCATATTTTATTCAAAATTGATGTCAACTCCCAAAGTGAGAGTAGAGTGTTCATTTCAATAGTTGAAGTCGTTGATTACTCTTGCGAAGCGAGTGTATTAGTACGAACCTTCTTTTTTTCCAACCGAAGTCGCAAATATTGGTGCTACTTCTGGGGCACTTTTACAGCTTTTTGATAGCATATGATTTGACATTCGGATAATTACAAATTAACACAGTTGAGGCATTTTTAATTTATCAAATGAAGCGAAAAAAGTGATTTGTTTCAAACAACGTAATAATAATGAGAACTCGATTTCAGAAACTTTCTGACTCATATATCTCGCATTTTTTTTGAAATGCATAATTTATACATAATGTGGCTGTATGCTTTCCGATTTGTTACATGCAAAGTTAGTGTGGATGCCTTCAGTTTGTTATATTCCAAATTATTACATGAAAAATTGAGTCTATTTGTATTTGGTGCCACTTTTGCTGAATTGCTTTAGCACGTTATTAGCATATTTAGCTGCTTTATTCGTGACTAGTGTTTGTCGGGGGTTAAGCTTGCGCGGCTGAGTGGATAAGTAGGTCGCAGATTCGAATCATACAACTTTTTTTCGTATATATCTACTTATTCGTATCTGTTTGCTGTATCTTCACGTTGTCTGACCAGTTATATTGCAGTGACCTAATGGCTAGTTTTTTCTACCTCAAAGAGAACTGTTTACCTCGTCAGATGATTTTTTATTCTAGAATCACTTTTTGACGATTTCTCTGCGTGAATTTGGTAGATGAGAGAATGTTTTTTATGATTTTGGTTAATGTGAGGGTCAATTTAGTAATGAAAGTGCAAATGAATATGAAATGAGGGTCAGTGATCACAGTAACATTATGAGAATTTCTGTCAGAGTTAGAAATAGTTTGGTTTTCGGTCTAATGGTAACGAAATTGATTTTCAAATCAAAACTTTTCGTAGCTTAGGCTAACATAACAAAAATTTACAAATTTTTTGCTGTAACGGAATATCGCCTTGGTGAAAGTTTTGGTTCAACTTTTTCGCAAGTGTTTTCTTCGTTTATATGAAAGTAATAGTTGTTGTCAATTTTTTGTTAGCTTGTTTTGTGGTGAGTTAATTAAGTCAAGCTTCCTGATCCACAATGTATTTCAGTTATGTCCCCGTGACTTACCCTTGTGTGTCCATGCAGAGGGCCATACAATGGGCTCTGCTATTCTCCTTGCGGAGATGTTCGATCGACATGTTCATATATGTCATGTGTCCACCAAAGACGAAATTGAGATTATCAAATTGGCAAAGAGCAGAAACCTCAAAGTGAGAATCATAATTACATAATAATTTAAAATAATAGTTTCATGCAATTGTTCATTTTAAGTCTTAATTTCATGTCTTGTTTCCTGAAATCTTATTGCAAAATTTTAGATTCCATGTAGGGACAATTTGTTGGTAATTGAATGTTGGCATATGGAAATCAAAAAACAGAAAACAAAAAGAATATGTTTTGACTCCAAGGAATCATTGTGTAGTCACAAACCGTATTGTTTAGCATATCGAAGTCTCAAGTTCAAAAAGATTTTGGTGCTTTGTTTTTTTACACTAGCCAGCTTGCGAGCGTTAGTGTATTTAATTCTTGAAATAATACAACTTTTTTAAATATTGATGCCAAAAGCCATGAAGTTGGTTAATTTCTAGGTTACCTGTGAAGTTTGTCCCCACCATCTCTTCCTGTCACGTGACCAACTGGAGGACAAAGGGGGTGCGTGTTGTATGTTGAAAGGAGGCAGACAGGAGGTAAGACCCAGACTAGCTACAAATGTGGACCAGGAGGCTCTTTGGAATAATTTGGACGTGATCGACTGTTTCGCCACTGATCATGGTGAGTCTCATTTTAAATAACGATCAGCAGTATTTTGTTGTCATCGCCAATTTTAGCAGCTCAATCGCTGAATGATAATATTTGGGGAATCATTAACTTTAATTAAATAAAAGTTTTTTTGGATCAATTGATCGATCCGTAACCCCCCCTTCTTTGCCTCTATTGATTCTTGCCATTGATGTTTTTGGGTTTTGGATGTTAATAAAAATAGGGCCCTGTGAATAAATCTGAAAGTGCACAGCTTTGCTAGTGCAAATTTTTCAGCTAAATTAAAACAGCGCGATTTGAAAACTATGTTTTGATTAGCCCCCTCCCCCCAGCCCAGCTCCTATCATTTAACCTTGGGTTTTTTTCCGTGGGGAGAGACATGTTATCCATTTTGCATCATCCGCAGCCGGTTCCACCTTGAGGAGGCGGATGACGCTGGGGCACTTTTTGAAAACTACCTTAAGGCGGATGACGCTTTTGAAAACTAGGAAAATTAGCGGGTGTGGGGTTTTATGAAATTGCCTTGTGACAAATTGACGTCATGTCTTTAATTATACAACTTTTTCATTTTAATGCAACTGCTTCTTTGGCAGAAAAGGGGGAAAGCTACTAAATTAGATACCAAGATACTTTTATTCCGTTTGTTTTTGCCAGCTTCTCCAATTTTGACTAAGGTGTTTATTAACTTCACCGCGTGGCTGTAAAAGTTCGAAGAAATCTGCATAATAAATTATCATCTTTTTAATATTTGAGTTTTTTTGCAGCTCCACACACACCTGAAGAAAAAGACTCCGCCAACGCTCCTCCCGGCTTCCCAGGCTTAGAAACGATGCTGCCACTCCTTCTAACAGCAGTGCATCAAGGGAGACTAACTATTGAACAACTGGTGAACAAATTGCACCATGCGCCGAAACAGATATTCAATTTATCAGAGCAGAGTAAAACTTTTGTGGAGGTTGATTTCGACCATGAATGGACCATACCCAAGGCTATGACGTATAGTAAAGCGAAGTGGACTCCCTTTGAAGGTACGAGTTGATATGGTTATTGGTTTCCAGGTCATCTCGTCCATTTACATAAAGTTTCTTCGGGGATTTTCTAAACTACACTTGCATTAATCTTAAAATAAGTGCTCCTAAAATAAGGTTTTCCATTCGGAAGAGCTCAAGAAACATATAGACTTTTCCATAAATTTCCTTATTTCATGAACACGTCAGTGCTGATGTTTGTTGATGCGAGATATGAAAGATAGCCAGGCTATAGTTCTGAAACATTTTTACTGGAATATTCCATATGATTTTCGTACGTATTTTTGAAGAAATTGTGAAGATATTGTTAATAATTTGAAGTTTGTTTGTTCTTTAGGTATGAAAGTGAAAGGCGCAGTACGACGTGTAGTCCTGCGAGGCGAAGTGGCGTGTATAGATGGAGTCGTGGTGGCGAAACCTGGATTTGGAAAACACGTGACATCTTCTCTTGCCACAGCTGAAAAAATAGTCACAGTTAAGAGGGAAGATGTCAGGGCATCGGGTATGTACCCAAGTTATTTTAAAAAAATAAAATTTGATTACCTATTCCTACGAATTTTTTTGATGGCAGGGTTGCATAGAAATTGATGGTAGTCGCGGAATTATAATAAATGACTCAATATTTAAGCAACTAGTTTGAGTCTGGGCTATTCTAATGACACAGTGCTTTATGGACCAAGATCACGAAAGTTGTCAATCATTCTATGTGCTTTATATTATCCGAAACTGAGTGATTTTTCTGCTTGGTTCTTCCAAATTTTTGAAATATTTTTTGTTCAGATTTTTTGGGTATTCGGTACTTCTATCATCGTCATCGTATATTTGAAACAATCATCAGTTTTTCGAAGGTGGGATAAGGGATACCCTTGTCATAGTCTTTCGTCAAAATTTGAGATATATTTTCAAGCAAATGTCTTATTGCAAAAGGTGTCCGTAACCGTCAGACTTGTCTGTCCCAGTTGATGATATTTCATTGTCAATGGGATACGTGAGGTTGATGGGTAGATCAGTTGCGATCCGTATTAAGATCCGTAGAATTAACCTCTTACACGGACGAAAGTTTTTAAATAAGTGCGATTGGGGGGAGGTAATTGAAGGAATTTGATCTCTTGATAACAAAAGTCATTGAAGTCTGATTTTAATAATTGCGTTTTTTTTCATACAGTAGTGTCTCCGGCTGTTGTGTATGGACCGCCTGTGATGAGTCCCAAACTGACGTCAGCAGTCGCGGCTTCAGTGGGCAAACCGAATGGACCTTCAGTCAGATTGAGCAGCCATATTCGATCAGCAAATGATGGTGGGAACTTGAATTTTTATTTCGCGTAAAGTTTTCAAAATTTAACTTAAATATTCAAGTTTTAACAACCTGCATGTGATATTATGTTTGAGAGTAACGAACGCAGTGAGTACTCTTATAAAGGTCTTGCTGATTTTTTTTCGTTTTTTTTTTAGGAAAAAATATTAAAAAATGTTCACGCTCAATTTTGATTTTTGCGGTTTGACTTGTGATTTCTTTTTAAATTTAGTGCATTTAAATTGTTAAAAGGAAGGCAAACTCCACTATCGAACAGCAAAAGTGTAAAGGCCACGAAAAAGTAATGACTTCTGATTTCGAAAATAAAAATTAATAAACAGATTTTCCAGCGAAATAAAAGTTTTGCCTATTGATCCAGTTTTCTCAAATTGGGTTTACTTTATCAAAAAAAAAAACGTCAATCATAAATTGTTCCACAAACTCAAAGAGCTTTAACGCCATTTTTTTTTTCTAATTTCAAATGAAGGTTTTACAAAAAAAGTCAGTTTTTTTTCAGTTTCTTTGCGTTCATTACTTTTGTCTAACTGTCAATTGGCTATGTTTTTTGCAACATAGCTACGTGAAAGTGTAATAGCTGATGTTTGCAAATAAATTCCCTAAAATCGCCGAGTGCTTAATCTCAATATTCCAAGTAATTATTATTTTTCAGATGGTCTAACTCTAGCACTATCTCAAGACCTATCTCAGGCCAGCCAGTCCTTGCCTTCGCCTCCCAAGAAGTTCATCCAGCAATCTGTACATGGAACGCCTGTTGCATTCCCACATCAGGTATGTTTTGGTTTCATTGATATGATGAGCTAAATTAAGAAGGAGCTGAAACTTCAATTCAAATTCATCTGATTAAAGGAAGGCAAATTACGCTCTCCGATTACGAAAGTAGAAATGGCGCAAAAAGAATAAACTAATTCTAGCAAATCTAAAATTTACTGGTTGGTCCAGTTTTCTCAAATTTGATTAATTTTATCAAAAAAAGAGTCAATCGTAAATTGATCTTGGAAGTCAACGAGCTTTATGATTATCTGTTTTTCCTTTTAAATTTGAAAATTGTGATTTTTGCAAAACACAAGTCAGACAATTTTTCGGATTACCTGCATTCATTGACATTTTGTCGGTCGGCTAGGTTCAGATTTAGCTAATTAGTTCAAGCGCCAATTTTCTCGAAGTTATATCTTGTGTAAAAAGGTTTACTAGTAAAGGTTCCTAATATCGAGAAACGGAGGATGATCCGAGTTGATTGAATGAAGTGTTTTAAGATCATTTGTCCACGAGGGACAGGACCAACATACGAGCTGTACAGCTCATCACGGCGAACCGCTGTTGTGCCCCTGCTTAAGAACTACATGCAATTTTTTTGGTTATTTTTCTGGGCTGGATAATGTTGCCTCACCCTCAAGCAACGAGCACGGATCATGGTGGGCCTCGAACATCCGACCTTTTCGATTGAGAGGCAGAGACGTAACCACTTCACCAGTGTGTTCTTGAGGGTCGTATTTTCATTTTTTTTACGGTTGGAGGGGTCCCAGTGTCATGCGCCTCCTCAAGGTGAGACCGGCTACGGCAAAATGGATGACATTTCCCTCTTGGTTGGTCCTGCATTGAGAAGGACTGGGGGTTTAAAAAAAAAAAGACCAGAGTTGAATGAAGTGATGATTGTGTTGATCAGGTGTCGACTCCGACGGGAAGTGTGGTTCAGTTGTTGCCTCCTCCTCAGCCCCAGCACCAGTTTGTAGTCCCATTGCAGTATGACTTGAGAGGACAGCACATTCTCACTGTGTCTCAGTTCTCAAGGCAGATTGTGAGTAAAGGTTTTTATTACAAAGCATAAATTCCCTCAAGCATATTAAGCTTGCAATTTTTTTCATGGGTTTTAACGGTTTGATTCATGTTAGGCCTATGTCTAATTTTTTAAACGAAATTATTGAAAACACAACGCCTACATAATTTAATGGATAGCCCGTTACTGTGGAATTAGCACAGTATGTTCCGACCATAGTCTTAAAAAACATTCAAGTAAATGTCATTTTTTTCTGCCTGGTGTGATAAAAAGATCTGAACAAAAAAAAGACCATAAGCAAATTCTGTAGTCATATTACAAACAGGCCAATTGTAAAACTGTTTTTGTAGAAAACAAAAAAAACGTAAAAAATTGTTTTGCCGATGTTTTTTTGATTCCCAAAATGTCGCTAACAAAACTCAAAAAAACTAACTTTACTTGAGTGAAAACAAGTTTTTACGGCTTGAAATAAGCATGAAAACGCTATTGCAAGCCTGCGCGGTCATCTTATTAGATCGAAATGAGAGCAAACATTTTTTCGAAATAAGGTAATGTTGTTCGAATCATAACTGAAAGGGCTTTATTTTAGACATATAACTTGACCCATTCCGATGATTTTTTATTGCACCTAATTTTAAGTGGAAAACCAAAAGAAAAAACTAAAACACACCCGAATACAATGTTCCTTCGCATTTTTACACTAGTGGCCGCGTTTTTACACTTGCGTCAGTGTAATATTACGAACATTTTTTTTCTAACCGTAGTCGCAAATATTGATGGCGTTTTTGGGGCTCCTTTACAGCTTTTTGATTGCATGTACTTTGACTTTCAAATAGTAATTAGTTAACACAGTTGATGCATTTTCCTACACTTGCGAAGCCAAGTGTATTAGTACGAACTATTTTTCCAACTTAGGTCGCAAATAAAAGTGCTACTTTTAGTGGCATTTTTGAATTGGTCGGTTGCGGTAGCAGTATAATATCATATGTGCGTTGACAGTTGATAAGTGAACACAAATCATGCATTTTTAATTTATCAAATGAACCGAAAAAAGTTATTTGAGTCAAATAGCAGTACAATCATAAGAAAGATCGATTTCAGAATCTTTTCAACTCAATGTATCTCTGTATACGCAATTTGTTTGAAATGCATAATTTATACATAATTTGGCTTAATGCTTTCCAATTTATTACATGCAAAATTGTGTATTTTTTTTGGTGCTGCGTTCGCTGCATCGAATTGGCAATTTATAAGCATACGTAGCTGCGTTATTGGTGGCTAGTTTTTGGGCATTGTAAGCATCCGTTGCAGATTCGTATTTGACACGTAGCCAAGTTTTTGATAATTCGAGTCGTATTTCTATTTATTCTTATATCACTTGATAGAGCTGATTTTTGGTCCTGTTCTTGCTACTGTTTGCGAAGCGCAGCTTCGCCTCTGTGTAATTCATCAAATGAACCGAAAAGTGTTTTTTGTTCCAATCAAAAACAATACTAAAAACTCGTTTTCAGAAATTTTCTAACTCAATATATCTTGCAATTGTTTGAAATACATAATTTATACATAATGTGTCTAGTTTTATGCTTTCCGATTTATTACATGCAAAGTTAGCGTTTAGTGCATGAGACTCAAAATCTCTTGATTGCTGTAGGTTGCAGATTGAATCCGAGACCTAGAGGAATTTTTACTAATTCGAGGCTTATTTCTATTTTGTCTTATTCTAGAGCTGCTTTTTGTCGTGTTCTCGCTAGTGTTTGCCAAGCGAAGCTTCGACTATGTGTTCAAATTGTCGGATCAAAACAGCGAATAAAGACATTATTGTGATATTCTTATTAGTAAAACGTTTACGGCTCAGAGCTTTGAGGAAAACGAACAAACAAAAGTATTTTTTTAAAGAAATATTTTCTTGCGAAAAACCGCTACTGGACTTAACCCCCAGGATAAAATTCCTCAGGATAAGATTCCCCTGATAAATTCTTCCCCGATTATAATTCAATTGATAAAATCCCACGGGGTTTATCCGCCAGGACTAAATTTCATAATCCTATGAGTGTGAAAATCACCAGTGTTTATTTTAATATCCCCCTCATTGGTAATTGACAAAAAGGCAACTCGAAAAATTAATTAAAACGTAAGAATAAGGTAGAATCCAAGAATAAGGTAGAATTAAGCCATATATAGAATTAAATTAACAAGACCGGTTAACAGTGATATCAGAAAACGGTATCAAGTTTTTCTCTTACATGTTTTCGCTTACATTTTTGTTGATATAATATATGATGCATATTGTATGCGTCTTAAAAGTTTCACGTTTATAGGGAAGGAAAAAACGGTCTAAGGTTTTCGTGGAGAGATCTCAGTTATTTTCCAAGTAAATAAAACCCCATGCTGTAAGTTGTTTTTCTGTTTATCAGCTGCACCACCTGTTCGAGATGGCGCATTTCTTCCGCATGCAGGTGGCCACTCAACACCCGAAGAGGGACTACTACTCCATGGTGTCCTCATCCACACATCATCTTCACCCTCAACACAGACCATCCATCAATGACGTCATGCGAGGTGAGATGCCACTTTCGATTGCAACGGTTTCGATTGCAACGGTTTCGATTGCAAAAAATCAAAAGGGGGGACTGGAGAAGAGCCCGTATAAGTTTTTCTCAAATTGAGTCCAATGAAAGAATTGAAGTCTATTGTACATAATAATTGTACCATAGGTAGAGTGATGGCCAGTCTGTTCTACGAGGCTTCCACACGCACTTCCTGTTCCTTCAGCTGTGCCTTCCAGAGGCTAGGGGGCCATGTGGTGGAGTTGAGTGAGAAGTACAGCTCACACCAGAAGGGAGAGTCGCTCACTGACACCGTGTGTAATTTTTTACGATTATATTCCTAGTTTTTTTAGAAACTATTTTTTGAAGATTTTAACACATAAATCTGTCTTTCGGGACCAATATATATTTTACGGACCTTAATTATCATATTTCTACCAAATTTTTAATTTACTGCTATCATATTAATTGATTCATTTATGAATGCACTTAGGTATATATGCACTTTTTGGTTCAAATTAAATTCATCTGCTGAAAGTGACGTAAATAGCGCTCTCCAAATACGAATGTGGAAATGGCGCAAAAAAAAACGTGAAAAATTTCTAGTTTCGAAAGTGGAATTTATTTTTAAGATTTCCCAGCGGAATAAAAACTTTACCTATTGATCCAGTTTTCTCAAGTTGGGTTCGTGTTATCAGAAAAGCGCCAATCATAAAATGTTCTAGAAATTCAAAGAGCTTACAGGGCATCTCTTTTTTTTCTTTGAAATTCGAAAGATGAGATTTTTTTCAACAAAGTCAGTATTTTTTTGTTAACTCGCGCTCTTGACTATTTTCCAATTCTCTGTTGGCTATAATCTTTCTTCTCAATTATCCAATTTTATTCATTGCAGGAATTGTTCATTTCAGGTGAGTGTGATGAGTGGGTATGCAGATGTAGTGGTGATGAGACACCCAGAAGTGAATGCAGTCAACCAGGCCTCCAAGTACTCCAGAGGGAGACCAGTGATCAATGCGGGAGACGGCACAGGCGAACATCCCACTCAGGCTTTACTGGATGTGTTCACCATCCGAGAGGAAGTGGGTACGGTCAATGGATTGGTGGTAAGTAACAATTTAATTAGGCTTGAATGAACACCCTGGACTTTCTTATGTTCAGGTCTTAATTCGAGGGGCGCTAGGAAATTAGACGACAAGCAAACTAGACGTCTCCAATAAAACGGAATTTAGACGTTAATTGTTTTTTTTTGCAAAACTGGCACTTTGGACGAATACCAAATGGCTAACCAAAACTTATTTCTTGAAACGAATTTGCACAATTACAAAAAGAGCATATAATCATTTTGCGTGTCAAAATATTTATTACAAATGATTTATAAAACGTTAATCTGAATATTATGGAACATTTTTGAAATGCATAAATTATAAACATTTTTGATAAGATATAAATTATAAAATTGATTCGTATTTAAGAAATCTCAAATGACAGTACATTGTAGCCAGCGAAAGTTGATTTTGTTGTCAGTAAACAAATTTCACACACGTTAACAAAACAATTACGTTTAGTTTACAATTTTTGTAGTTTTCCATCGACATCTAAATTAAGTTTTTTTTGTCACATCTAATTTGCCTTTCGTCTTATTTCCTGTTTCGAGTGCTTTTTTTTAAAAGTGTAGTGTTTCTCGCTCATATTTGGCGTGAGTTTTATAACCGATTTTTCACTGGTTTTGAACAAACATGCTTGTGTTATAGTATGATCTATCTTTTTTTTCCAACCTAATATTGTTGCAATGTAAATATTGTTGCGATAAAATGTGTGCATTTTAATCAATAACCAGCTATTAATATTACAGCCAATGCTAAGGATTTTAACACAGATTTTTATTGTTCCGACTTTCGTAACGAAAGTAACGGAATATTTGTGCTCGGGGTGGTTTTTTTTCAGACAAATTTGACTTTTTAACTAGCCATTTTTGACGTTTTCTTGTATCATTCAAAAACTATTGTTGTCCTGATCTTAAATTTGGAAAGATATTTCAGCTGTGATCTTTTTTCGTAAAGTTATGGGGGTATAAAAATTACCATTTTGGCCAATTTGGCTCCGTCATTTTTATTTTGGCTCCGTCATAAAAACTGTTCCAAATTGGTCGAAGGAAGCTTATTGGCCATAATTGATTTGTTCCTAGGAGCGAAGTTTTATTTTATTTGTACTTAATATGGCTGGCGTGTGGGGGGTTGATTTTCACAAAAAAATCTCAAATTAAAAAAAAATCGTTTTATTTTTATTACATGTAATTTTTTCATGTTATTACTGCTCCATAGACTGCTCTATGAATTGAGGCACGTTAGTTGGTAATTTGTTTTTGAAATTGACTGTTTTTGCTAATGCGCCACTTAAGAGTTTTTGTAGACTCAAAGTTTTACTCATTCAGTTTTTCCCAGTAGCGTTATTGGTAATATTTTTGCTTGTGTATGCAAAGTGTAACTTCGCTTCTGTGTTAACTGAGTTTTTTCAACCGAGTAAAAGTCTTGGTGATCATGAGATCTTTTTTCCCCTGTTTTTGGTGATTGGTGTCAAAATTATGTCTAAAACTTCTTAGAGCCTAGCAAGCACTCAATTCGACGAATGTGTCAGTTGTCATATTCATACTTAGTTTTTTTTATGTGACAATTACTAATTTGATTAGATTATTTTGACAATTACTAATTTGGCTAGTTCAATAATTATTATTCTTTCGACTACCATGCATTATGAAAAAATGTAGTTTTTTGTTCCGACCATTTGAAACCCCTTTTTCCTCGGAAAATCAGCTACCACAAATAATCATTGGAGAGAATTGAGTGGTAAAGCCCTTTCAGTCGTGATTCGAACATAAAAAAAAATTCCACAAATTTCTCCCAGTGTCGAGAAAAATCGTTTTGAAATTTAAGGTTTTTCGTCTTAATTTGAGCGAATAAAGCGAGCGAGCATGCTTGCAAAAGCTTATTTTAATGACTTGAAATCATACAATAGTTTAATTTAAAACGTAAAAACATTTTTGAGTCTTTTGGTGTTTTTTTTTGGAATCAACAATTCAAAAAAACTGCAAAAAAAATTTGGAAATTTTGTTTGTTCATGTTTTTTTTTCGTTTTGCTAGTCATGTTTCTACATTTTTTTCCAATTACTTATTTTATTATGACTGTCGAATATGCCCAATCTTCGTTTTTTCGTTCTGCTCCTCACGACGAAAAGAACGACACTAATTTGAAAAAGTATTTTTGTATTTTTTAAGACTATGTTACTACTTGACATTTTGTACTACTTGCACAGTAACCGGCTACTCTTGTTTCATGTTGAAGACTTTTTGTTACGACTTTCGAAGATTTTTACTCTAGCGAGCAGCGTGGTGTATCAGTACGAATCTTCTTTTTATAATCTACCTAGCATAAAATGTTCTCTTATTTGGTCACATTTTTGCTATAAGTACGATATGCAGCATTGGAGTTTTGATAGCATCTGTTCTATACTTGATCTTTGGCTACTGTATGTGATTTATTAAGCGTCAGTAGCTGAGTGGTTAGTGATTGAGACTCGTTATCTCTAAGTCGCAGATCGAATCATAGACGTAGCCGAATTTTTGCTAATTCGAGGCTTATTTCTATTTTTTCTTATTGCACTTTATAGTGCGGAATATTTATAGTTGGTGTGCTTTTGTTATTCAGTGTGTATTTTGTGTAGCATCTGAAATGTGTTATTGTCCTGAGCTCAAACTTGAAAAGATATTTCACCTGTGATCATTTTTTGTAAACTTAGTGGGTTTGAAAAGTGATTAATCGGCCAAGTTAAACAAGTAACGCGCGATTTCTTGCTTTATTTTAACATGCGTAAGCGGCGGATTAATGCGTTCTAAATTGCGTTCCCATTTCTCTTTTTCATTTGTTTCGCCATTTTTTCAACAACAAATAAATTAATTGGCCGTAAAGTGCAGTCGGAACAGTCAGGGCTTCGCCCTGATACACGAGCAGTCTTGTTTCAGGTTAACAACAGTCTAACAGAATTCCTGAAGCCTATCATTGCTTGTTATTTAAAAAATTCGAATTGTTTATCTTCATCAACACATTTAATCTTGGTACTTCTGCCTTGGACTGCAAAGGTACTCATTTTGAAACCGGAGAGAAACTGTTTTTTTTTTGCAAACTGAAAAATTTCACTTGAAACAAAAAGTATAGTATCCCCTATAGTTATTCTGCTCAGTCAGCACGGAATTTTGAAACCGGAGAGAACCTATTTTTTTTTGCAAATTGAAAAGTTTCCCTTGAAACAAAAAGTATAGTTTCAGTTTCCCCTATAGTTAGTCAGCACGGAATTTTCGAATTTCAAAACTTGATAGCTCACAACATCATTCGATACGTATTGAAGATTTAGTTTTTTGAGTTTCAAATATATTTTTTCGATTTTTAGTACCCAATAGTTTACATACAACTCATGATTTCAAAAGTGTTTTCTGTTTTTTTTTAACATAAACAATCGATCAATGTTAAATTTTTTTAACGAGTTTCAGGTGACGATGGTAGGTGACTTGAAACATGGTCGTACGGTTCACTCATTGGCCAAACTGCTCTGCTGCTACAACAACATCACCCTCCGATATGTGTCCCCCTCTAATCTGAGAATGCCAGACACCGTGAAGAGATATGTAGAGCAACATGGCACTACTTTCACACAGGTCACTACACATAACGAAATAAGTTCGGGAATTGAAATGGGATAATGATTATCGAAAATGCTGCTATCAAGAGAAATTTAATATGCTCGAAATTAAGGCCGCTTGGCAGTATATTGAGGTCATGAAATATCATCAAAGCGAACCCTAATTCCTGAGCTTTTCTTCTCGCATGTATCGGAAACTCGCCTTGACTGACCAAAGAGTATCTCATTCAACTTCTTCATTTTGCTTACCTCACTCATGATTAAAAATAGCTTCCTGAAGCTCAGCAAAAAATCTTTGATTAAAGCTGATGGATTGCATGGAAGAACTCGCTTTTTGCAAAAATTTTAACAAGTAATTTGACCTACTTGAATAAGTTTTTCACACAAAATTAAATGGCAATTAATTTTTAAGAAAATAAGAAGTTTTCTGTGACTATGGGTTCAATGAGTGAATATAATTCGTAACTGGTTTGTTGGATGATTAAGTGTAGCTGTGTTGTGTATTTAGATCGAGGGATGCAGTTTAGAAGAGGCGATTGCAGACACTGATGTGTTGTACATGACCAGAATTCAGAAGGAGAGATTCACAGACAACAGCGAGTACCTCAAGGTAGACATGCAGTCTCTTATTTGGTGTTCAACTCTTATTGAGTTTTTGGGCTGATGTTTTCATCTTCGCTGCGTGCGAGTAGTTTTTACAAGGATTGTTTTGATAAACCCTATCGATAAAAGTTTACCAATTATGAAACTGCAAGTGAAATTATGATATGTTTAAATTCCAAAAAGACTAATTTTGTCATCGGCACTAGTATATCTTGGTTCGTGTGATTAAATAATAATATAGTTCTGATACATTGGTATAGTTAACTAAATGCGGTTATGTCTAATTATTGCTGGTGAATATTTATCACTCAGTAAGGTGTTTAGAGCTGCAACCTGTTCCGCCTGACTCCTCAGTTGATGACCAGGGCAAAAGAGAAGATGATAGTGATGCACCCTCTGCCACGATTGCAGGAGATAAGGTCAGTTTGCGAGAGGGTGGCTCTTTTTGATATTATTCACGAATTTCAATTTGTTCACTATAGGAATTTGTTCATTGCGAGTTTTTAGAAATTTAAATAACCTGTAAACGCTATTTTCAGAACAAAGATAGGTCACAGACTTGCTCTCAATTGGCCTTAACTGTAGATAAGCATAAGAATTCATGAGCCTATGTGTGACCTTTGTTCCAGCTGTGAGGTGGACGCGGATCCTCGTGCAGTGTACTTCAGACAGAGTGAGTTCGGCATGTATGTGAGGATGGCACTGCTCACCATGCTCATCGACAACAGACTCACTCAGTTCAAGTGAGCAGAGATAAGAAGAGAAAAAATATGACGGAAAGAGAAGAACTATTGCAAAATCGGCAAAACACTAAAACATATTTTTATCATCTCTAAAAAAAGCTCATGCCCCAACAGAAAGAAGAAAAAGAGAAGAATTATTGCTTAATTAACTACAACGAAAAAAGACTTGTAATTCAATTCAATTCAAATACATCAACTTCAAAAATGACTGAAGAATCTCAAGGACAACAAACTCAAACAGTTCAAATGCGGAGAAAAAATCACAGGATAAGGAAATTATATGCTGGGAAAGTTGTCTAAAATCAATTCGGATATTTCGAAAAACGATTGTAAACAGTTATCAAAAAAATCAATTATTGGGAACAGAGCAACAAAAAGAGTGGAAAAAAACGACAGAACGGAAACGTCTGAGGAAATTTGTTTAAATATGGAAGGTAAATGTGGAAGGAAACTGGAATAGTTTCAGCATTTTGAGCGAAAACAAAGCGATCAGTTTACAGAAAAAAAACTACCCCAGAAGCTTCGCTGGAAATTGAAAAAATCGATGGGCAAATTATTATCAAATGGAACTGAATACTTGGAACAGAAGTAGACCTTCAGTTCTCTAATCATATGAAATTTGAACTACAGTTTTTATAACAAGAGCTCCTATTTATTCGGTAGTCGGATTGGACTAAAAAAATTTCGTGACTGCAGGTTTTATTTGCACATTGACACATCATTGCGGAACTGACTGTCAAAAAAAACGGTCGAATAAGACGACAATAATACGGAAACATGACACAAAACGATGTTACGAGAATATAGCGATTGATAATATGGAAAATCGGAAAAAAATGTGCAGTTACAAATTTAAAGGAACACACAATTTAATAATCATACTGATACTCGTACTTAAGGAAAAAGGCCACAAAACTCCTTTTCCTTCAAAACATTTTATCTTACTCGAGCTGTAAGAGGTACAATATGTCATCTATCAATATTGAACTTGATTGAAAGTAAGTCATCAATTTGGTGCCAGTATTTAACTTAATTCTAGACGCACGCTTCACTGAATATTCACTAGTTATATCTGACAGTTAAATGGAAAAGTGAGCGACAATAGTCAGTGAAGCGTGTTGAGAGCTTCAAAACGGCTTTTACATAATGCAAAACGAACCCTTAAAAATAAGTGCCTTATTTTGTGCAATATTTTGTATCGCTTATTTACCACACTTGAATTGTTCTAAGGTGGTAATTTGCTGTTTATCTTTAAAATTGATTATCACTATAAAGTGACGCATTACCTTATTATTTTTTTGACTGAATTATTTAAGCGGATTTATCTTATGATCAATGAGTACTTGTGTGTTTAAACCTTGATAAATTTGTTCTTCATTCATTCTATTTGGTTGATGTGATTTTGTAAGTTGACGCCATTTGGTAAATTGCGACACTGGATGTCAAAATTTACAATCTCCGCAAGCTTGTTTTCCTTGAGATACATCTGAGATTTTAAAAGCTCATTAGGTTGTTTACGTGAATTGTTAGTATAATTTCACTACTGAACAAGGGCCATTTCGGTTATACGGCCCGAAAATTCTTTTTTTTATTGGATCATGAAGGTCGAATCGGATTGGCTGAAATTAATTCTAGCGAACGGGATTTCCTAAACAATATCATTCATTAATTTGATAATTTTGTGCCTTAAAACAAAAGACATTTGAACACTGTGAGTTGCTTTAAGTAACTGTGATGCACCCTGAGCGGCACTCAAAGGAGGACAAGGGTTATGTAGCATTAAGAAGATAACCGCGTATGCATGCTCGTCAGCCAATGGACAAATACTGTATAAACCAATCAGAGTCGAGACAAGAAAGCGAAACGCGCACTGACAAACTTGAGATTGAAATTAATTTGAATCGATTTCATCCGAAAAATATGCAATAATTCCATTTACGATAGCCCATTTATATACGTAAATCAATTTAGAATGGATTAAATTGATAGTTTGATAGAAAAAGTTGTTTTTATTCCATCAAAAATGGATTTTCGCAAGATAGTGAAAATCATCAAATTCTCAATAAGACTGATCTAATTTATCTGTTCTTTTCCTTCCGAAGCTTAGACAAACTTTTGTACTAAAAAAACCTCCATCACAGCTACAGGAGCCAGAGTCACTCCAAGGGAGTTCTTACACAAACTATTGCGCTTAAGGGATTCCCTTTCAAATTAAGCAAAACTAAGGGTTCCCTCGGTAATTAGAAGTTAACTGCATATAATTAAGAAAATCAAATAAATAATTTTTTGTGCAGAAAGTTTAGGTTTTTATTATTTTCATAATTAATTTCAGTCCAATTATCAAAATAATTCAATTGAAAAGCATAAGGTAAAATTTTGTTTCCACTATTTCTCTATCGTTTAATGAACATAGTGAAGGCTTAAACAATTCTTGGTTATTTTTTTCAGGGAGAGTTCTTAAAATTGCTCACGCTTATTTTTAATTTTTTTTGCGACTTGACGTATGACTTCTTTTTTATTTGAGTGCATTTCCATTAATAAAAGGAAGG
The DNA here is from genome assembly GCF_963678635.1 of Symsagittifera roscoffensis. Lineage (NCBI taxonomy): Eukaryota > Metazoa > Xenacoelomorpha > Acoela > Convolutidae > Symsagittifera > Symsagittifera roscoffensis. The sequence goes on along the minus strand of NC_087071.1, from coordinate 35,755,078 downwards.
CTAACTCCCCTATTGACGAGCAAGAGTGTAAAGGTCACAAAAAACGAGATTGAATTCTAGTTCCGAAAGAAAAAATAAATGAGGTTTCCCCGCGAAGTAATATCCAAATTTTATTGGGTGTTGATCCAGATTTCTCAAATTGGGTTAGTTTCATGAAGAAAATGTCAATGTAAATTAGTCCAGAAATTCGAAAAGATTTAAGGCCATCTATTTTTTATTCGAATTCTGATGGGTGGGGGGTTTTGCAAAAAAAACAAGTTATGTTGTTTTTAGCGTTCACAACTCTTTTTCAGTTGGCTGTGTTTGATAAATGAGAAAAAGTAAAAGAAAGCTAAGCTGTACATAATCTGTATTGTTTTTATTTGGTATTAATAAAAATGGTTAAAATCAATTTTTTTATGCCAAAATCCATAGGAAAACGAAAGCAAAAAAAATTGTCAACAAGGCTTGAAATCGATTTAGAATCAATTGTAGTTGTTGTGTTCAGCTACATTTTTTGTATCTCTTTTAAATCGGTTCAAATTGATTTATTAAGGTACCTGCTGCATTATCCGTATACTTTAATTTTTTGCATTTTAAATTGCGCCATTCTAATTATGCTTAATTCTAATTTGGATTGGTTGTATGTTTTTTTTGTCTAAAATCAACCCGAATGGAGAAAAAAGCGTTCCAGTTTTCAAGTTTTGTCTGTTTTGACCGGATAACTTAAATCAGCACTAAACCTCAGCTGGAAAATAAAAATTTTGAAACTTCCTCAAAGTGGTCTGACCCCAGATTTTTTGAGCTACCTTTTTTTTCACAAATTGGTCAATTCTGTCAATCTTTTCCCAGTAACTAATAGTATATCCGAAAAATGGTGGCTTAAAGCAAAATTTGTCCTTGAAAATTTCTCATGTATTGTGTTACGAGCCCATTATTGCGTGGTTTTATTTTCACAGTTGAAAAACAGACATAATGACTTGCTGACACTTTAATACGTAATGATATATATGAGTCCTTTATCTCAGTTGTTCAGTTTGTTATCTGCAGATAAAGCTTGAAACTCACTTTAAACTAAATTTTTCTAATGAATATAATATGCTTGATCTAAAGTTTGTTTTTTTTTGTGACGCAAATTAGCTTGAAAATGTTAAATCTACAATTTTGTGAGGTAAAAGAAAGTCTCTTAATTGCCTATGCTTGGTGTCAGTTTATTACTTCGTGGTACAATAAATTATGCTCCGAAAATGTTAACTATCACTTACATTTTTTTCACACTTTTTGCCTTAAATGGTTTCCTCTAAGCTAAAAAATGAAGGGGACTGAAAAAGCGTATATTACTGCAATAGCTTCCATAATGATGTGAAACCTTCATAACGATTAGCCACCTACTCAGAAAGACGATACTGGTTTCTTTCAACTAAAAAGACCAAATTACGATTATAAAGTCCTTTTACTGTAATCTTTACAGTGATCAACCGTTTGTTAATTAATTTTTCATTCATGTTAGGGGGTTGTTTTAGGGGGGGGGGGGGGGGCATTAATGTGAAGAATAAGCATCGCAGTCAAACTGCGTAGGCCTAGGTAAATTATGGATTGTTGTCTCCGTTTTTTCAATTGATAGCTCATTTATTAAAAGACATTTGGTCTAACACGGAAATTAAAGTTTTGGGTAATACACTGACACTATCTTCCGATTTTTTGAACATCATTTTGTTGATAGTTTTGATTTAACGGAAGGTTTCGCGTAAACATTTATTTGAAATTAGTTTTGTTCTAACGGAGGTTTCTTGTAAGAATTCATTTGAAGTATTTAAGTATATTCCTGTATTACTTGTCCTTCGCTTATTGAGGTCCTCTTCTGTACGTGCATAAAACAATCTCATTAGTAGTTTCTGGTGTTTTTCCTGTTCTCCGAAGTTTTTAAATTGCTTTTTTGTTTACTTGACATTTTGAATGTCATTTTCTGAAGAAAAAAAACATCAAAACTCCTTAGACTTTCTGTCCGTGCCAGTTTTTTAGTAATTGGTTAACGTTTGATTAATATTTCCTTACTACCGCTTTTTATTTCTCAAGTTTTTGACATCGTGTACACGCGCTTATTAAAAATGAACTCAAATCGCATACAATTTTAAACTGAAAACTGAAATATAGCTAAGTTTTAAAATCAAATTTCTGGTTTAAGCAGCTAATCATCATAATCCTGAACCACTGTTTCATCTATTTTAGTTGGGCAGACTCTCATGCTTGTTTCTCGGAAAAATTCAAATTTCCTGGCGAATACTTGATCACTTAATCAAGCTGACAGTCGTAAAACTTCTTTTGTTATCTTTTAATTTCCGCAAGAGTGGTTCAGCCCTGAGGTGCTTCTTTTAATTTTCGCTGCCTAATTGACTTTTTTCGGACTTTTGCTGACATAAGTGAACTGAAAACTTTCGTGCTACAAAAATTCACTCGTTAAAAAAGTGAACTAATTTCTTCATCTTGAAAAGCTTCGAGCCTCAGAAATCGAGACTTATTAGCGAATTTTTGAGTGTTACTTCAAGAATTGACATTAATAATACAACGGAAATAACCCAACCTTGAAAAACAGATGCAATTTACCGAATTTGTGTGACACTAATTTTAGTTGTATGCACAATTGGCAAGCCTTTCAAAAGACTTATTGTTGAAATTATGAGCATTCCTTCATCTTCTTATGAAAAAAATGCCTATTTATCCCTGGAACAAAGCCTTCAGAGTGTTAATTTTGACGAGTTTGATGATGTACCAAACATCAATAGCGATATATCTACTAAAGAAACCGTTACGTTGAATTTGGAAACAGATGAATTGCAAGCAAACGGCGCGTTTTTTGAAGCTACAGAAGTTGAGGCAATTCTAGCCCCAGACAAAGAAAGCCCAAATGCGAATAAAACAACTGATCAAAATTTAATTGCTGAAGCTACTAATTCGGTTAAGCCAATAAACTCGCCCGAAAGCTCTGTTTCAAATACAGGCCAAGAAAAGAAACCAAGTAACGTCAGAGGAAAAACACAATTGTCTAAAAAGGAGCTGTTGAATACAATATCTAAGCCAATTATACCCCCGATAATTCCTAATGAAGTTCTACTATCGCCTTGGCGAACTGAACCGAAGCATCAAAACTTTACAAATATCGAAGCTGCCAAAAATATTTATCACAGACAGAAAACAACAGATGATATAAACCATTTTCCAAGCGGTTCTTCAATCTCCAAAGACGAAATCTTACATCTTAAAAGATCGCATAGCGCTTGTAAAGCTAAAAGCACCAAAAAAACATCATTCGAAGGCAACTACCGTTCTGGTGGCGACTCAACATCCGACCATTTGAACTACGATTACATAATACCGGTGAAAAACAATAGCATTGACGTAACATTTGACAGAAAGAAGAGTTATGACGTAACATTGGCTGCAAATACTCATGACTATTGCGCAACATGTCTGACGCCGAGTATTGCGACGACTGCCGAAGGAAGCTGTGCGTCTTCCCCTGGTTGCGAGAAACACTTTCCGGAACTCCGAGCATCCTGCCCGCAATTAGCCGCTCAACGAAAGTTTTCCCTCGGTAAGTCGGGCAAAAACTTCTGTGTTTTAATTTTGAGTTTTAACTAACCGCGCCTATAGTTTTTGAATGACATTGTTTTGACATATTTGACTCCTCCATCTTATAGAACTTACCCTCTCTGGCTTGAATTTCAGATTTTCTAGGGATTTTTCCGAATAAACTGATTCTTCTTAATAAAAACTCTTAAAGCCCAAGATTCGCAAAAAAATGCATATTTTTTTCTGCTCAAACTCTTAATCATGCGTTGTTTATATTCAACCCCATTTGCATTTTTTAAATTTCAGGTTTAATTCGTTTTGTGCGGATAGTTAAAATCAGTACTGTACAAGCTAACAAATTTTCCAATGTAAACTCCACTAATTTAAAGTTATGTTTTTTTCCGTTTCACACACACGTTTTTGTCGAAGTTTTGTATTCTTTTTTAAAGAAAATAATTTATTGTAATTAAGTACTTTTATGACTCTTGCGATAAGCAAGGGTATTGCAATCGGGTACTAGACTTTTTGCCCATAAATAACTTTAGGCACAGATTGCAGCATGCATGCAGTACAGGACATACGAATGCATTATTCAAATATGCAGTATGCAAATTATGCTTGTCTTGCAAGCAACGTTCAATGCAACTGCAAGTGTTGTTCTTTGCAGGTTCAGGAAGGTGGAATTAAATCAATTTGTTTTTCCCTCAACAGGTGTCTGCTCAAAGATTGTAGTTGTAGTTGCCTCATCACTGAGATTTTTTGTGCTGTAGGCAACCTCTTTTGTAGTTGAAAGTGCAAGTGTTGCTCATTTTTGTCTCAGGTGGGACTTGAAACTGTAAACAGATTACATGCAATCACATTTTTTGAGTTGTTGTTTTTTTTTTGTTTTCTTAAGACCATTGAATTGGTTGGAACATTCTGCGCGACTTGCACATTAACCGACTATCCTTGTTTAAATTGCTTTTTGTTCGCTTGCAATAAATTTTCCGATTGAACTTTAACTTTTTTGCACGAATCTTCTAACTTTGGCAATTGTAATCCTCTTGATATTGATTTGTATAATGTTGAATAATCTGGTTTAAAAATATTATAAGTAAGTGATGTCGAAAATTTATGAGTTGTGATCTATTTCACGGAAATATTTTCTAAAAAGTAATTAGCAACTAAACTCGACTATTCTTATTGGAGCGAAGGCTTGTAACGTCATTCAAAAGCTTATGGTTTAAAAAAACTCAAATATCTTCAGTAAAAAGAGAAAATATTGAGTTTTTCTAGATTTTATTCCATCTTCCTATACGCTTTTTAGATTACAATTAGTATCAATAACTTTCAGATTATATATTAAATTTCCGTCAAAAATTGGCAAAAAATGAATTGAAATTGTTTTGATAAATTATTTTGCCCGAGCACAATCGTCAGGAAACTTTTGCCGAAATTCGGCACAAAATTGGTTGTTTTGATATTTTTGGTCCAATTGTATTTCATTCACTTTTTGGAAAGTTGGAACATGAACTTCGATCAAATACGAGCAGTCTTGTTTTAAGTATGCGAGAAAGTTTTTATATTATTCGGGCTGACCAAAACTTCTTATCATACAATTTCCATGTGTGAAAAGTTTGTTACCATACACTTGTATGCAATTCAGTACGCACAACAAGATGCGTTAAGTCTTTGTGGCAATAATTTTTTCATTTATGAAAATTGTATGACAAGCTTAATTCCATAAACCAAAATTTTGGTTTCTTTTTGTTTTATTTCTGAAAATTTTTGGGTAGTGTTCTTTACCGAGCACAATTTAGAAAGACCTTGGTTTACTCAACACTAGAGTCACTAAAAATTGGACGGCCTTGCAGCTACAATGCATCCAAAACAACCTGAATTGCAACGAGCTGTCTTACACAAATAATAACGAAAGTAACAAACTTTTAAATCCAGCAAAATTTTTCATAAGATAAAATTTTTCAAAATATGATTTTTTAAAAATCTGGCATTGATTAAGGCTTAAACATGCCATACAAAAAATGGGCGTTTTTGTAGATTTTTGAAAAATTTCATCCAGCGGTTAAAAGAAAAAAAATTATACCTTCGTGTATCCAGGACTACGTTATGGGCACAAAAAATTAAACTTCGCATGCGAAAAAATTTTCTTAGGGTCAATTTTAAAGTTAATAATACTAAAAAGTTTTCGCCATAAGATAACTATTATACAATTTCCATTACACAATTTTTGGATAAGCATTTTTTCCAAAAAGTTTTTAAAATTCGTTGCTACCAACTTTTTCGAAGTTCATTAAAACTGACTGCTTGGTCTGCCATGTTGATAGAAAAATGTTTATCATACAAATTCCATATATGGAAAGTGTATGATGAGCTTTTTTTATACACTTGATGTTTGGAATTGTTTGAAAAACATTTTTGTTGTATAGACTTTTATGGTAATCTTTTTCGGTGTTTTGAATGGCATCTTATCTGAACATAAATCGATCATCCGGAACAGAGCTATTCATAACTCGAAAAATTCCCTTAAGCTAAAATAAAATGAATGAATCGAGACGTAAATCACAGTCTTACCCCGAGTTAAATTGAAAAGAAGAGATCATTTTAGTCAAACGAACAGAGTAGTCCGTTGAAAAAACGCAGGCAATCAAATCTGTCACTTTCTGGGCAGATGAACAAGTAAAACAGAACCCAATTAGTTAAGTGTCGCGATCTGTTACAGTTAAATAATGAGAAAAATTTAAATATTTCAAAAAGACGAGTATTCATCAAAAAATTGCCTAGCAACAATTTTTGCTCATGAAACATTTGTTGAAAAGTCATTTTTCAATTTTGCTAATAACTTTAAATTGCCCAGCCTTTGAAATTTTTCATTTCAATTTTTTCTGACAAAAAAATTGAAGTAAGGTTTCTCATTTTTTCCCCAATAGTTTTACCCAATAAATTGACAATTTTTAAAACATTACACCAAGTCAGAGAACAAAGATAACAGAGTTTTGTTTCACTGGTTAAAACAATTAATGTTTAAAATTTGAACTTAACTAACATTTAGAGAACCTAACTTAATAGTGAAATTTTGAGATGAATTTTCACTGGATTTTTTTTTGTAATTTTATCAATTCTGGGGTTAAAAAATATGGAGGGGGGTTGTTAATTATATCGGGAAAAATTGTAGTAGCGGTAGAAAGTAGCCGGACTAAATTTGGGGCAAAAGGGTATTCGAAATAAAAAAAAAGCAATGAAAAAAAATTGTGTTGATTTGCACTTGTCGGTTATATAGTTTGCTTTAATATTTAATAATATGCTTGTTGTAATTTTCAACGGCTATCAAGGGGAACAAAAAAATTTGGCTATCCGGGAACAAATTTATATTTAGGCTATCCGAGAATGAAATTATGTTTCGGCTAACCGGGTATTCGGCTCCGTGACACAGCACCAATAAGGTACCCTTGATAGTTCATATCTCTACTTGACTCGGATCTCTTTCACTATCCCTCCTTGGTACGGTGGCGTATCACGGAGCCGAATACCCGGATAGCCGGAAAATAATTTCGTTCTCGGATAGCTGAATGGCATCCGGGGGTGTCGATTGGCATGTATTCCTATTAGCAGTTCAGTGACGTTGTCAGTATACTTTGTTCAGTGAAGTTGTTTCAAAATTGCACCAAAAACTTTTTTTATTTTGGAAAAATCAACTTTTGTACTCCAAAAAAAATTTCCCAAAAAACGTTTTTTGTTCTGAATGAAAAATCAATTTTTGTGTGCATAACGTAGTCTTTGATACATAAATTGAGGTTTCAGATAATTTTTTTTCTAAAATACTCAAAAATGCTCTTTTTGTATTGCATATTTTGGGCAAGACGTGATATTTTAAAATTTAAACCTCAAAAAACAGCATCTTTGAAAATTTTTGCCCAAATTTAGAATTTTGCAATTTTCATAAAATTTTTGCGAGCAACTTCAATTCATGGACCAAACTCGAATAAACTCAACACTATTCATCACATGCTTCAAAAAATGTTCAAATTCATCTGCTTCAATCGAACGTTTCTTTTTTTATAGTTTATGTTTTTTAGAAGGAATGGAAATTTTTTTTTCACCATTTTTGCATTACACATTTTTCGGAAAATTTATTAATGCTTTCTTTTTCTCTTTGGTTCTTTTGTGAAAATTTTAGTTCGAGGCCAAAAATTATATGATGAAATGTATGCAAAGTGTGCACAGAAAAAATATATAAGTTGTTACAATTTTGTAATCGATATAATTGGATACTTTAAGCATTGTATGTTTCTGAACAATAGTAAGAATCCTTGAGACAAACGGTTTTGTACATACACAACATTTTTGTCTTGGTGGAGTGATTGGTGCACATGCTCTGTATACGAATTCACGATACTGCAAATTTTTAATATAAGATTTTTCAGGGCAAAATTGTAAAAAAAAAAATTTCGTTTTGCTAATCTTGAGCAAAATGGTACAAGCAATATGCTGAATGCATGTAATTTACATGTAAATTACTTGTTTCAAAGTTAATTAGACAAGATTACTCGTATTAAGGCAAATCAATGAATCTTCCGACTGCTTTTTAAAATCTATGGAGCAGTGTTTGCTTTAAATTTAATGATGAGTTTTTATGTAAGTATCACACCAAGCGCCATTTAAAGTTTAAAAAAGAGATTTCTTTTTCTGGTATGCGTTGCTTTTTCCGACAAACAGTTTTTTGACCAGTGCGGAACAATTTCTAAGACGGATAAAATTTCCACATTAATAGCAGTCAGTATTTTGTGCGTTAATTATTCCAAATTGATCAAACTCTGCAAAGTTCGGTCGAGTTGTTTTCTTGTGATTTTTTTTTCTCATTAAATGCACTGAATCACTTGATGGTGCTTCATTCCTTAACAATTTCATTTATAACTATGGGCAAATTGCTTCGATTCCCAATTTTTTTTAAAATTAGACAATTATTTGGCCATGTTAAGCAATATTATGTAATATCAAGGACCTTTCTAGTGAATATCCTTTCCTTTGATTTCACCGAAACTTAACGGATTTATGTTCTGAGCTCAAAATTGAATAGATATTTTTTGTGATAAGAAAGTGTCAAGTTATAAAGGTTCAAAATGTACCAAATTAGTCCTCAACTTCAAACCCGTAGAGCTTTTCAAATTGAGAACCAACTTCAAAAAAGTAAAATTTTATCCATTTGAAAACTTTTTTCTGATAATGCGTGTGATATACAACAAAAAATTTTCACCCCATTATGGTTTAATTAACTAAAATGAACTTCTTATTTATGCGCATAGGAGAAAAATTTTGTCATAAGAAGTCAAATACCTTCAACAACAAAATCTAGAAGTTCAAAGTATTCATGGCATTCAAGATTCAAGGCTGCGCACTGCTAAAAAACGTTTTTTTTCACATTAATGTGTTATTTTATTAGGTTCTTGTTTTTTATAAAACGATGTGTCATAATTGAGTTAGTTTTTTAGTTTTTCAAAACTTTCTGTACGCTAAACATCAATTAAGTGTGTCTCGAATAAAACACATTCTTTTTCCGAACCAATCTGAAGCGAAGAGATCTTTATTATCAAGTGAATAGAAAAATCCATTGAAATTAAAGGCAAAAAAATAAAAATGTCGTTTTCTAAGCTTTTTGTTTCAAGAGCATAAAACAAAAGGAATAGCTCAGTATTCAAATGACAACAGTTTAAAGTCAATACTTTTGAAAGCGAAAAGTGAGCAACACTTTTAAAACCCGTTTCGATAAATGCTTATTGAGTTTGGCTTTTCAATCAGCTTGTCTAGTGTTTGGAAACGTTTATTGCAAGCAGTTGTAATTAGAGTAACTTAAGTTTTAATTTTATCAAAAAATACTGACAAAAAGTCCAGATAGAAAAGTACCCTTTTTTGCTGATTAATTTGGAATCAGAACCTAACGGAGAAGAGACTCATTTTTTTAAAAACTGTTCGCAAGAAAAAATCTGATTACAAGTTCCATTTTTTGGAAAACAAATCATATGAACAAGACTGCTCGTATCAGGGCGAAGCCCTGAATGTTCCGACTGCCTTTTAACGTTTAAGGAGCAGTAATAACCTATAAAATTAAAATGTAATAAAATAAAAACAAGTTTTTTTTTCTAAAATTTGAATTTTTTTTAAGGAAATTTATCCCCCACACGCCATATAAAGTACAAAAGGATAGATTTCGTCCATGTAACAAATCAATTATGGCAAATAAGCTTCTTCCAACCAATTTGGAACGATTTCTAAGACGGATTAAAACTCCGCTTACACGTTAATAGCGCGAAATATATCGCGCGTTAATTGTCCCAAATTGGCCAAATTGGCAATCTTTAAACCCCCATAGCTTTATGAAAAATGATCACAGGTGAAATATCTTTTCAAATTTAAGCTCAAGACAACAATACCTTTTGAATGATATAAGAAAATTCCGTCAAAAATGGCTAGTTAAAAAGTCGAAACTTGTCTGAAGAAAAAAAAACCCACCCTGAGCACAAATATTCCGTTACTTTCGTATCGAAAGTCGGAACAATAAGATATATTTCGAAAGTGTATTTTTTTATTGTGCGCAAGAAATCAAGAAACAGGTTCATAGAAACAGCAATCTCTGGTAAATGATGCTGCAAAGCTGCTTGAATTAAGTGTCACTTGAAGCTTTTCACGGAATTGCTGAACGTGCAACAAAGTTTCTAGAATCAGTCGTTTTGAGCAAAAAATTTGTTTTTGAGTTGTTCAATTGTTTTTAGCTGTTGTACTTCGGTGATCGGCCTCATAACAAAAAGCGTGTTATTGAAAAATGTTGCAACTGACTTGCTAGTTGTTTCAAGAAATAATTGCTCCAGCTTCCTACTTTGAGTCGGGTGCAGTCGCCAAATACTTAATTGGCGAGAATGAAGTTTTATATTCCATTAACATATCGAGTGATTCTATAGTTTTTTTTAAGGCATAGAAACTGAAGCAAAAACCAAACAACTTGAACAACTAATAATTGAAGAATAACAGTTCTAGAACAAAAAATCGTACTAATACATGTATACACCAAAATTTTGCTATATCGAGAAAGAGCCTGAAATAACAGTTCTAGAACTAAAAATCGTACTAACACATGTATAGGTTAAATTTTTGATATATCAACGAAGATCATAAAATAACACTTCTAGAACTAAAAATCTTACTAACACATGTATACACCAAAATTTTACTATATTGAAAAAGGGCCTGAAATAACAGTTCGTGAGCTAAAAATCGTACGAACACATGTATACACCAAAATTTTGCTATATTGGCAAAGATCATGAAATAACAGTTCGAGAGCTTAAAATCGTACTAACACATGTATACGTCAAATTTTTGCTATATTGACAAAGATCATGGAATAACAATTCTAGAGCTAAAAATCGTACTAACACATGTATACACCAAAATTTTGCTATATTGACAAAGATCATGGAATAACAGTTCGAGAACTAAAAATGGTACTAACACATGTATACAATAAAATTTTGATATATTGACAAAGATCATGAAATAACAGTTCGAGAACTAAAAATCGTAATAACACATGTATACACTAAAATTTTGATATATTGACATAGATCATAAAATAACAGTTCGAGAACTAAAAATGGTACTAACACATGTATACGCTAAAATATTGCTATATTGACCCATAATATAAATAAATGAAAATAAATAAATTAAATAAATACACACGCAGAAATAATAAAAGCAAAACTAAATGAAAGAAAGAATAATTAAATAAATAAACAAAACACGTGATAAAAATAAACAAAAATAAATATGTACATACATAAATTATAAGTAAATATAAGCAAACTAAACATAATTAAATAAATAGAAGAACAGATAATTAAATAAATAAAGATGAACAAATAAAGAAACAAACATACGCAATCACGTGACATAGCGCGATATAGTCCAGCCCACATGATAATTGATAACTGTGGACGTTATTTGTCGACACTTGACAACAGACAACATTAAAAAAAAACCCGTTACACGATACCATAACACCTTGACTTGTTTTTGATTGAACAATGGCCCAAATACAGCATTTATCTCATTATAAAACGCACGGATGCTTCTCGCCAATTTTAGTCCGTCAAAAACTTACGCTTAATTCTTGTCATTTGTATAACTTAGACAAATCATGTCTGAATCAAAAAACAAAAAATTGCAACTTAGTTTCATTTCGTAAGTAGCTGCATGTATCTTATTTAATTTTATATGATTTTTTTTCTTTAAAAATATTTTAAACCATTTTTGAATGATTGCCCGCTTATTTTTAATGGTTTCGATTTCAACCATGGGCTGTTAAAAATTTGAAAGATAATTGTTTTGAAACTCAATATAGTTTTTCAAAAACGATCAGTTTTGTTAAGCCCGGAAGCTTTCTGCTAGCAGCATGTTTACAAATTAGCAAATTGCAGCGGAATCGTTGGAAACTCGGTTCTTGCTTGCAGCAAAAATAATCTAGCACATGAGGCAAAACTTACTTTAGGGAAGTCTGTGGTTAAATTTGACTCAAAAACACGCAATATTTTTAGAAGTTTGAATGTAAATTTTCTCTCTGTATCAGAAAACTATTTCAAATTCTATTAATATTAGTCCGGAAAAACTATTGAATCAACAACTATTTTTTTCAGTTGGTATAAATTTAGTTGATCAAAAAGCAGAGTTTTAACAGCATGCAAAGTGAGTTTTAAAAAATGAATCAAATTTTGCCACATCATCGTATTTTGTTACAATTGTTGCTTATTATGTCATTTGTTATAATAAATTTCGCAAAGTCATACCAAAGTTGGTCGATTGGCAGCCCGGACAGGTAACATTTGATTGAGAAGTGTTGAAATTGCTTTCTATAGAATTAAAAGTTTAAAAAATCCAAAATAAAACCACATTTACTTATGTTTATCGATTTACATTTGATTTGCACGCTTTCCTAATGTCATAACAAAAAATCGAATTAATTAAAAATTCAAAAGACCTAATTTGCCTCCTAAAAGTTATTTGTTTGTTTTTAGTTTTTGAGACAAACAATTGAAAAAAAAACAATCCTGTTGAACGAAAAAATGAAACATCGATTTTTGGTTCAAAAAAGCTTAAAGTTTTTCCTTCTCAGAGAAAATGGGAAATTATTTTCTATCTTGGAATTGGTATAAAATAATTCATGAAATTATGAAAATACTTATTAAACTATTTGCTCGGCCAAACATATGCTGAAACGGAGTAAGATCGATTTAAAGCAACTCTATAAAAACATTTTAAAATTTAAATTAAATTAGAGTCCATTTTTATTCTATTGTGCTGCAACGTTTATACATTTCGAGCCTGAGCTATTAAAAATTTTTCAAAATAATCGTTTCGAACCCCAAAATGATTTTTTTTGTTTAGTTTGGCAATTAGAAAGATCAAAAATGTTGTTAAAAATGTGAAAAAAGATTTTGTTTTAGGTTTTCATGTTTTACTAAAATTTAATTTTTTAAATAAAATATACTGGTAAAAATGTTTTTTAACAAATTTTACTGGTATAACAATGTCAAGCCTATACATTTATATTGAAAGATTAGTACAAAAAAATTAACAGGTGAATTTTTTTAATTCAAAAGTTGAATTAAAAATAAGTTTCTTCAAAGAAAAATAATTGTATTGTGGCGAACGCCCTTTATAAAATTGAGCAGCAGCAACTTTTTGTTTCGTGTTTTTTTTAGTACTTTAGAATTTCTGCTAGTCTGTAACAATTATTTTGCAGCATTTCGAATCTGAGAATGCTGGAACATGTTTCGGTCATGATGAGAGACCCATGCAAAAATGCACGAAGGTATGATTGTCAAAATTCTATATGGTTTTACGATAAGTGTGTTGATTAGTTTTAGTTGATAAAAATAAATTATTGTGCAAGTCATCGGAAAGTTTTTCATCAATCTTATCAATACTGAAAATTTGTGAAAATAATGTCAGCTTTTGCTCAAAGTTCAGATATTATATGTGTCTTATGAAAAACGTTCGTGGTCATAGGAACTCAAAATTTTATAAGAGTCTTACAAGATTTTAAATACTTCGAAAATGCATTTCAGATTTTAAAATTGTGTGAGGTCATAGATTTAAAGGAGAATTTTCTCTGTATTCGAGAGTTTTTTTTCAAGTTTGATTAGATTTGATTTGTAATTTATTTTTTTAAAGTTAAAATAAAGTTTTTTGATTGAAAAATCTTAGTTTGAGTTTCCTGAAAAGCGGGTTGTGGGTTTTTGTGAGTGAGTTTGAGTTTTGAGTTTCGATTTTAAATACTTTTTTGTTAATTGCTTATTGAATTTTCTAATCTAATCCCTCAATTGACGCTTTTTTTTCTCGATCAAATATAACTTAGAGAAGAAGCATTTATTCCTTGTATCTCGAGCATGTTCAGTACAGTATAAATCTCTATTCTCACCCCTTCTATGGAGCCTAGTAGTGAAAATGATTCTCCTTTTGAGGTCCAAGTCATGCGCAGATTGTACGTAGTAGCGACTTCCCTCGTTTGCAACGGGAAAC
>NC_087071.1:35683157-35740760 GCF_963678635.1 Symsagittifera roscoffensis | reverse complement strand
AAAAAACGCGATAATCTTTGGTGAACATTTTTCAAAGAGTGCCTAAAAACTTTTTTTTATTTGTACGGTTGCTTCAAAAGTTAGCATGTCGCGCAGAAAATTTGGTAACAGTAGGTGTTTTTAGAGTGAGTCTGTAGAGCTTACAAATCTTATTGAACGATCTAAAAAAACAGAAAAACGACGAAAAATTCGAAAATTTTTGGAAATCCTGTATTCGCCCCTGACTAAGATGGATTAGTCAAAAGCTCCCGGCTAAATCCCTTTCTTGTACCAATATTTGCACAAACAGTGTTGTCCTTATAATTATTAGCTTAAGTAATATAATAAAGGGTACGCTCAATTTTCAGTATGTTTTTTTTCTGCTTCAAACTTTTTTGAATTCTGAATAAATGTTGAAAATGGTGACTCGAATGCAAGTTTAATGCAGTTATTGTTCCGACCATTAATTCGGGTTTGTTTCGGTTTTATATTTTTTTGTTTTTCACGCAAAATCAGTTAACACAAAAAATAATCGACTGGATTGAGTGCTCTTTCATAGTAAGGCCCTTGCAATCGTAACTCGATACACATTAAAACATTTTCGAAATTTTTCTCAGTTTAGAAAAATTTTTGAATTTTCGTCTTATTTTGAGCGAATTAATTGAGCGAGCAGTCTTTTTTTGATTGTGTAAAAGCTTACAATAGCGCCTTTTTGGAATCAAAATTTTCAAAACTCAAAAAACTTTTAGAAAAAACTTGAAAAAGATTTTGACAATTTTTTTGTTTTTCTTGTAAATTTTCTAGAAAAATTATTTTTCAAGTTGCTTGTTTAGGTACGATTGTCGAATAAACTTAATCTCCTGTTTTTGGTCAACTCGTTTGCTCACACCACGCCGAGGAAAAAACATGAAAGTAACTTGAAAAGACTTTGTTGTACTTTTTTAAGCCTATGGTCGGAACATTGTGTGCTACTTGCACAGTAACCGGATATCCTTTTTTTTATTGAAGAAAGAAACGAAGACTTAAAAAGAGCCCTGCTAATATAAGCAACCTTTTTGTTTCAAGATTTTGAATTCAGTCCAGCCTCATCCGAAAGCTTTGTGTCGAACACTCCAACCTAGAACAATCTGCATCATGAGTGAAGATTTTTGACACTTGCTCTTTTCCTTAGGGATGGGATCCCATGCCGACCCAAACACTTGCGCTTTTCCTTAGGTATTTGATTCCCTGACGACCCAAAGGGTCCCCCTTGTACCACTTTGAGATATCCATTTTTGATTGACTGGCCTTGAAATTTTTGTAAAGGCCCCTTCTGCGCCAATATAAACGAAAACGCGAGTTTTTGGTTAAAAATTTACCCAAAGTGCGTAAAAACCCCTTTTGGCCGTTTTTTTTGGAAAATTATGAAATTTGTTATGAATGAATTCAGCCATATAGAATTGCTATAATATGTTTGCTCTGATGTTATCCCGGGTCGAGGTGCTCGACTTATGTTCCGGCTTTGAAATTCAAGCAAAAGCAGATCTGAGACTGAAATTGCGCGGTTCAGAAGCAATTTTAAGTCACGCACCAAGTCAAAATGTACCTGATTTTCATGAAAAAGTCATAGCTTTGCAGTCGAAGTTCAGTCGAAACGTAGGTCGAGTACAACCTAATTTTTTTCAAATTTTTAATTTTTTAAAAAGATTTTAACTACATTCAAAACGGAAATTGAGCAGAGAAAATTTGCTCAGAAAAGAGCTCCGTAGGAAAAATGTAGCCCACAACAATCAGTTGAGGATATTTGTTTACCACAAAAGTAAAAGTTTCAGAGGTTTTTTTTTAAGTTTTGGAAATCTAAGGATCCTGTGGCAAGAAAAGGCAAATTCTACCGAAAATTCTACAAATGTCAGTTTTCACAACAACAGTTTCATTCTAGATTTGTAAAGAAAGTAAAAAATTAGTTGGGAGATTCAACTTCAAAAAATAAGTTCTCTATGGAGGAATACTGACTTTTACAGTTTATTATAGTTTATTTTCATATCAAGTATCATCACAAAAAATCAACTGAAAACTTGACTATCCAATAACAACAAATTGACAAAAAATTATAATGTATACTCAATTTTTGTCAAAAAAGTCGAAGTACAGGTCGAGCACCGTCAAAATATAATTCGAGCACAGTTGAAATATACCCGAGTTCGATCGAGCACAGTCGAAACAAACAATCGTGTTGGTCAAAACCTAAAGTCGAACACAAATTTAGAGCACAATCGAGCTTATTGTCCATATATAATCGAATTGGTCAAAACCGAGTTGCTTTTCATATACAAGACCGCCAAGAAAAGGCCTGTACATGGTTCCAAAAATTATATGGGCAAGCACAAACCGTCGAACGCTGTCGAAATGTTTAATTTTTTTGAAAAACTTCTCGGTCGAATCGAACATAGTCGAAACAAAAGCAACTTTGGTCGAGTCGATCAAAATATATTGAGCCTAGGTCGAGAAAACTAAATTTTGGCCGAATCAGTCAAAAGATAAAAACTGGAATTTGGTAGCGGGAAGTTTTCAAAAAGGCGATTTTATAATGTTTTTTTTTTGTTTTTTTTTTTCGAAATTATCTGAGTTCTCTGAAGCAAAAGACAAATGGGAGCCTTTAAGGGTATTTCCCTCTGATGGATTTCCTCGAGGAAGGCTTCCTCCCATTAGATTCAGGGTTTCCTTCCAATACAAAGAACCTTGCTGTTCTGGCTTTCGAAGAACGTTTTGATTTTTAGGCCATGAAATTGAGACAGTCTAAACCTACTTACTTATTTTTGGTCAAGAAATTCACAGAACATCCTTGCGGAGTCAACTGAACAAAATTTTATATAAAAGTTGGCTGAGAGGGTCGAGAAAATTGAAACATATCAAATTTTGATCCTGAAAGTCGACGCATATCTATGCGGGGTAGAACAAATAAATATTTTAAAAAGGTCGTTCGAGACGGTCGAGAAAGTCAAAACACATCGAAATTTGGTCGAAAAAAATCAAACACGTTTTATATTGGGTCATGCAAGTCGAAACATATCAAACGACTATGTTCAAGATAGTCGAAGCATATCTATGCGGGGGTCGATCAATTAAATTTTTATAAAAATGTCGGTCGAGAAGGTCCAGAAAGTCAAATCACATCAAAATTTGGTCGAAAAAAACTCAAACACGTTTTTAATTGGGTCGAGAAATTCAAAAGAACCAAAATTTGGTCGAAAAAGTTGAAACATCACAATTTGGTAGAGAAAAATGAAACATACTGAAATTTAGCCGAGACGGTCGAAACATACCGATTTTTGGTCGAGAAAGTCGAAAAATAATTGAGCACCTCGATCCGGGATTGTATGAAAAATATCCCATTCACAAACTTTATTTGATAAAAAAATGGCAATAGCCAACCGCGAAATGTCCTCAAGCCATTTTTTATAGTCTTCTCAATTAAAAATGATTTCATCTGCCCGGAGACAAATTGGCAGCACTTAATAAGATGCCTGAATTTCTTTCGATAACAAAAGTCTTACAAATTTTGAAATCAAATAGCCATTGAAACTGCCCTGGGTTTTTAATCAGGGTAATTTGAAAACCTGTAATCATTTTGTTTTTGTTCTCATTAAGAAATTCTTTTCAAAGACTCTTTTTGTTTGAATTTGTTTCTAGGCATCGAAACACAAAATATTTATTCTTCGGGGAAATTCTAGCTCCTCATTGATAGTTTGCCCGTTGTTAACAGTGGTTCAGTGTTTGACAAAAAAAGAACTTGCTTGTTACATTCCATCATACTTGTGTGCTCAAAAAAGACATCATTTTGATAAGATTTTTTAAAACCTTCACGCATTCACGCCTTTATGAACCTAGCTCAATTTTCGACAAGCAATGGCGTTATTCAAGCAGGTTAGATGTTTTTATGTAAAATTTTAAATAAATTTTTTAGTGTAGAATTTCTGAAATTTGAAAATTCAAAACTAACAAATAAGATTTTTCAAAAAAAATTTTTTTTTAAATTTTGTCGTTTCGATTTTGATTTTTTCCATGAATTTATTTTTATCATGAAATAAACTCAAACATTTTCCTAGGAAGTTTTTGAAAAAATTTATCTCACGATATAGTTTTCAGTTCTGTCGTGTGATGTAAGAGCTAACGCTATAAAAAAGTAAACAAGCAAAATATAGTGCCAGTTTAGTTTCGATATTTTTTGTTTGCAAAATAAAGTACCAGAATTAATAAGAAAAAAAGTGAGTGTATCATTTAAAATCTCTTTTAGTCGTATTTTAAACTATATTTAGAAATTTTCAAAAGAAATTGCGCCGTGTCGAGAAAAATCGGTTAAAACTTTTGAGTTTTTGTCTATTCATCAGCTTGTTAAATTAGCGAAGAGTTCTTATAATACTTAATAATTCATAATTCAAAATAATCTGAAAAGTTATCACTGAAAATGTTTTTTTTTTGATAAAATTGTTTTCCGATATTAATTTTTTGAAAGAAAAAACATTCAAATCATAAATGAAGGCACTAATTTCTTCAGAAAAATTTTTCCTGAAAACTTTTTCAAGAAATTAAAGTTTTTTTTTAAACCTGAAATCATATTTTGAAGAAAAATATTGTAGAATATGCTTGATAGATCATTTCGAATAAATATGTCTAAGTTAGAGGTTTTCGTTCAGGTCTTCTCATCGCACCACGAATAAAAACGACACAAATTGAAAAACAATTATTTTTTTTCCAGTTTTCCATGATTGTGATTGCAATTTTTGTGCTACTTGCAATAGACGTGCTACTTTAATAGCAATTGGCTATCCCGGTTCATGTTTGATTTCGTTTAAGGTTCAAGACTAATTGGTTAAAAGTGAAAGATTTTTTTTTTGCATCAAAATGAATTTTTTTTTTGATTCCATCAAACGTTTTTTACATTCAGCACTGCTCTAAATAGTGACTCTCAGAATAAGTTTTTTGCAATCAAAATCAACATTGGTGCGATTAAAAAACATTGAAAAAAATTTTCCATATGAGAAAGAACCAGGTTTGTAAGTCATTAATTGAGTTCTGTGCACTTCTTCACTTCATGATTCAAATCAGTAACTAAGGATTTGTTTTCAGATTAAAATCATTCGTATCATTTTCAAAATGTTTGTTTTATCATCGTTTTATTAATTTAAAAAGTATCTATTTATAGTTTCTTAGCAAATATTGTTTTTTTCCTCAACAAAACTGGATACTTGTAAAAAGTAGCAGAACCCGTGGATTTTTATAAGTCAGTCATGAGTTTGAAAATGATCGTAGTTCTAAATCAAATCTCTTCTAAGTTTTTTATTTTTGAAAAATTTTGCGTCTTTGATTAATACATGGCGTTTATTGAACGGTATGAATTTTATTGATCGGTAAAGCCCAAAAACAGTATAATAGATTGTATACTTTTTTTTCAGATTTTGCGTTTTTTGATTTATTCACAAGTAAAATTTTCAGGCAAAAGCTGCTTTAAAGCTAAATAGTATTTATAAAGCTAAAATTAAAGAAACTCGTATAGCTAAATAGTGCTTAGTTTTGTTTTATTTAAAGCATTTAGTGTCAAAAAAAACATCTTATCTTACAATTTCTTTGAGAGAAAAACTATTGCTTGCATTTTTTTTCGGTAATTCTTCGGGCATAAAAATAATTCTGCGACAAAAAAGATGAAGACATAGATAAGAGTTTCTTGCAAAATGATTGTTGTTGGAACTAGGAAGAAACTAGGTCTTTATCGGTTCTTAGTTCTCAGAAGTTTTTTCATTAGAGTTCACTGTTTTGTTAGAAAAAATCACATTTAATACCAAAAATATTGCCTTCTAAACTATTTAAATAAGTTTTTTGGTTTTTTGTGAATAACTGATTATAGTGAAAATATGCTCGATGTCAAAATCTATTATGATTGTTTGAAATCCACGAGATCACGGAGCAGCTTGGAACTGAATGTTAATTGTTTAAATGCCTCAAGACTATCGAAGTTTCAGCTGGTTTATGCTGATATACTTGTTGTTCCGACTTTCGAAACGAAAGCAACGGAATGTTTGTGCTCGGGGTGGGTTTTGTTCTTGAGACAAATTTCGACGTATTGTCTAGCCATTTTTGACTGCATTTTTTAATATCATTTGAAAGGTATTGTTGTTCTGAGCTCGAATTTGAAAAGATGTTTCACCTGTGATCATTTTTCGTAAAGTTATGAGGGTTTAAAGATTGCCATTTTGGCCAATTTGGGACAAATACGCGCGACATATTTCGCGCTATTAACGCGTAAGCGGAGAGTTAATCCGTCTTAGAAATCGTTCAAGTTGGTTGAAAGAAGCTTGTTTGCCACAATTGATTTGTTACAAGGAGCGGAATCTATCCTTTTGTACTTTATATGGCGTGTGGGTGGATGATTTTCATAAAAAATTTCAAAATTTAGAAAAAAAATTTCATTTTGCTTTATTTTGTTTATTTTTTGAAAGTTATTACTGCTACATAAACCTTAAAAGGCAGTCGGAACAATCGGGGCTTCGCTCAGTCGGAATACTCAGAGCAGTCTTGTTTACTTTGTGGCGCACTTGATAAAAGTTCGAGCATTACAATGTACGAGTATACAGCGGTAATTAAGGAGGCGCGGAGCAATAAGCAGAATGGTCCAAGTGCAGAATGGGTCCAAGAGCAGAAAATCAGAACAAAATTGACTTACGCTGGCTTGTACGGGCTAATTGATAAAGCAATTTTTTAAAATGGTCAAAAAATACCACGAAAATGAATAAATTATGCATGAACGGAATAATTTCATTAAGTTTTTTTGATGATTTTTTTTCTAAAAATCTTGATTAAATTATGCATAAAATATTCGTTGTTTTGTTATCATTGACATTTCTGATAATTAAAAAACCGATTAGCTTATATAAGTCGACATTTTTCTGTTTTTCTGCACTTGGATCCTTTCTGCTCTTAGACTATTCAGCTTATTGACTGGCTACCGGTAATTAATTATTTTTCCACTTTTGATTGATTAGTGAGTGTTGTTTTGAAATAAATTAGATTTAGATTTTGAGTCTTGATCATTTTTGTTGCATTTAATTGTAATAAAAATTGAGCGAACCAAAAGGAATTAAAACACGTCAAGAACAAACTGAATTTGGTTTCCAAATTTTAAAAAATGAACTTAATATGTAAGTTTTTGTTCTTGAAGTAAATTAGCACAAAAAATAGTGTCATTTTGAAGTTAGGGTCATAACTAATTTTGCTGTAGCTAATAATTGCGGCACACAATTCTTGGGAATAAAAAATACTGCATTAAAAAGTTCAAAAATGGGGATTCATCCTTAAAAAATGGGAAAAAGAGGTCAACTTATTTTTCTGATCTTCGTTCGAAATTAAGAAACAACTTATGTTCCAGGTTACTTTAATAATTTCTTTTACTCATTTTGTCATAGAAAAGAAAACGTTTTCCAAAGCCCAAATTTTTTAATGAATGTTCATAAAGATGCTTTTTCTGTTTAAGAGTGCTTTTTTGTTGAAACTATAATTAATTTTTTTCTCGCTTGATCAGTTATTTTTTTGTAATCTATAGTTAAACTCTCTTATGAATAATTTAACAATTAAGATTTTCATCGAAGGCAGTATCGTGCTGAGGGGGGGGGGCGGAAGGCGGCTACCCCTCTCTCGATTCTGGTTGCCAAATTTTTCCAAAGGATCACTCCTTTGATATAATTTTACGACATGCTTTTTTTCCAATCTCAAAATTTTTCTAAAGGCGCCTTTGGTGCCGATATGAATAATTAGGAAGTGGGAACGCACGCCAAAAAAAGACCTAAAAATCTCAAAATTTTTTTTGGTCAAAATTTTCCAAAAAAGACCTAAAAACGCCTTTTTTACCTGTTTTTTTTTGAAATTTTTCAGAAAATGTTTGACAAAATGGGGTCCCTATCAATATCTAGAAAAGAGATTTTAGAAAAAAAATTAATCAACCTAAAAAACAGGTCAACAATTTTTAAAAAAAATTTTGCGAAAAACCTGCCCTCCCCCTAAAAATTTTTTTGCGAACGCCACTGATTGAAGAAGAAACTTTGTTCTGAGCAGTTATTTTTTGTCTCCAGAAAACTTTCGGAAACTGGGTTTTTGGAATGCAAAAAGGTTGAGTTGGGCATACAAAGCAAAATACGTTATTGCCTTGAAAATAAATTTGGAAAACATTTACCAGCAAAAAACTTTTTTCATTTAGAAGAATTCCCAGAAAAATTGCCAACTTTTCCTTTATTTGACTGTTGCAATTAATTCATAGGTCAGTGTTTGTATTTTAATTTACCAATCACGCGAAACAAAAGTGACAACTTAATCCGGCGGACAAATTATTCCAAACTAATCTGAAGTAATGCTTTAATAACGCAAAATTTCATATATATATTTTGTCATTGTTGCGTGTGTGAGAGAAAAAAGTCGGGTTGGTTTTTCTAAATAGCTTTTTAGATAACAATTTTTCAATTTTTGATTTGACTTTTTTTAATGCCTAAAACTATTTGAGCAGTGTTAAAAAGTAGTGCAGTCATTCAAGACTCTTATGAACAAGAGTTATGTTTGGCTAATTTTTTCCGTGTTTTTTTGTTTTGTAATTTTCAGGAATTTTTAGCCTAATTTTTCTCGTATTTTTTTTTCCTAAAAAATTTAAATACACATTGGATTTTTCTTTTTTTTCTTCACTTTTTTTTCTATGAAATCTTTGATGCCGCGTTCTGATTTTTTTTGTAAAAAAATGCTTTCAACCTCATAGGAAAATATAATAGTTGCTGTTTGTTGAGCAGAGAAAATTCAAGTTGGAAGATCAGTTCTGCAAAATTCTGTCTGTCATTTAATGCAAAAAGCAAAAAATTAAATCAGTTTTTCTTAACTGACACTTTTCGTCGCAATGCAAAATGATATCTACAGTGAATTCAAAAGGAAAAAATGAAATTAAAGATTTTTTGAGACTCACAAAAAAACAAATATGAAACAATTATATTTCATTGTCAAAAAAGGCTCCAAAGTTTTTGGTATTTTTATTTTTTTCAGTACTTTTACTGTTTTGCTAAGATATTTTTTCGTTAACAATGCTAATAAAAGCAAAGCTTAGGCCCATGCAGGGGTGGATTTAGGATTATCTCGAATCTCGAGGGGGCGGATTTTCAAGTCGACCAAGTTGATTTTATGAGCTCTCCCAAATCACTATAAAGACCCCATTTCGACCAAATTTTCTGCACCACAGGCAAATTTATGAAAAAAAAACAAGCTAAAAAAGGCTATTTTTGGCATTTTTTTCAAAATTTTGACTAAAAAAACCCCAATTTTGTGGAGCGCGCTCCCCCCTTAAAATGAGTATATTTTGGCGCGGAAGGCGCTTTTAGAAAATTTTAGGGTCATTCCGCCGAAAAGGGATATCTCAAAATAGTAAAAAAGGAGCAGGGGGTCGAATATCTGAAAAAGAAAGCGTCCGCCCCGCCCCCCCCCCCCCTCAAATCCGCTGGTAGGCTTATCTGAACAAAATCTCCCATAAATTTTTCATTGACCTAAAGCTTCTACAAATTGCCGTATTATTTTGTTATATTATAAACTTACGAGATGTGGAAAACAGGAAAGTATGCAAGTTGATAGACTGAAATCTAAATTTTAAAAGCTTTCATGAATTATGCCTACACTTAATTTCAATTTGAATTTTTAATTTTAAGCTTCCTTGAGGTGCTTCAATTAGCGACTATAGCAACTTACAGGACCTCTCTTCAGTTTTGCAAATTTGCTCCCTTAAATGAAAATTGATTTTTGTGGTTAAATTACTTTAGTTTTTTTGTAACTTTATTGATAACTATTAAATGCACCCGCCTTCTCTATTTTTCGGAGAAAACTAAATTTATTTTATGCTTTTTTACTTGGCAATGAAAACTGTTTTAGGCAAATGTAAGTAGTTAATTTTTTTTGCAAAACGTGTTAAGTAAGATTTTTGAACAAACTTAAAAAGTTTTTTGCCGTTTTACAATTTGGTTCACAAATTGTATGTCGAGCAAACATGTTGCGCCTGCTATCCGAGTGACTTAAGTTAACTGTGTTATAGCCAATTTCATTCGATCTTTCAACAACTCTATGAACTAAATTTATAAGCTTCAAAAATGTACCAAAGTGAAGCTAGTGGGTGATGACTTGTCAAATTCTTGATGGGTTGTGATACTAAAGTAAGCAGTAACCTTGAACTTCAACTTATATTTTACTGTTTGGAATTTCAGTACAAAGACGATATGGTAAGCCGCTCATGTGCGCTATAGGTATTCAGTGCATGGCGCGAAAGCTCTGATTCATGGTGTTAATGATGTTTAGCAGTTATTTGCCAGAGTTGATTTTAAGTTTTTTGGTTTCGCGCTTTTTTCGTAACGTAACAGCGTGACTTTATGTTAATTCAACCCACCGTTTTTAAGACAATTTATCCACCAGAGAAAGGACCAAAAAGTGGACTGTACAGCTAGCTCATCGATGTGAACCGTTGTTGTGTTCCTGATTACGAACTACGTGCAATTATTTTGATTATTTTCTGGACTGGGTAATGTTGCTTCAAGCTCGAGCAACGAGACGAATCATGGTGGGCTTCGAAAGTCCGACGTTTCGATTAAGAGGTGGAGAGACTTCACCGCCGCTCCCTTAATTACATGTTATAAATGTATTCGCCATTTATTTTCCAGGGCAGTTTTTTAAGCAAGATTTGAGCGGTTTTTTTAGCGGTTTGCTTTGAAGAAACAATCAAACGAATCAAAGGTCCAGAAAAAATTATGCGATTTTAAGCGATGTGATTTTAATTGTCTAACAAAAATCGGGCCCAAAAGTTTACCCCAAAAACGACATATTTGGCTTTTTCATTCAATCCAAATCTACCGAATTTTTTTTCCATTTATAAACAAAATTAAATCAATGTAAACTTTTTATGTAGCGCAACAAAATCAAAAAGGGGTACAATCTTCGCAGCTTTGCTTAAACTTATTTAGTTTTATTTGATAGCCAAAAAACCTCATTTCAAAGAAAACTTATTCACATCGATGAAGAGGAAAGTTGGCAAACGCTAACCGCAAAATGCCTTCAAACTATTTTTCATAGTCTTCTCAATCAAAATCTCATTTTATCTGCCCGAAGTTGAACTGGCAGCATTTAAAAGGATGCATGACTTTTTTTCGATTACAAAAGTCTTGCAAATTTTAAAATTGAATACCCATTGAAATTCTCCTGGTTTTTCAATCAGGGTGATTTAAATAAAAACTTATAATCAGTTTTGTTTTTGTGCTGACGCAGAAAGTCTTTTCAAAACTCATTACGTTTAATTTTTTCTAGGCATGGAAACACAAGACATTTTTTCTTGAGGGAATTTCTAGCTCCCCATTGATAATTTGCCCGCTGTTAACAGTGGTTCTTTTTGTGATAAAATTTACATAAAAACGACTTGCTCGTCCCATTTCATCAAAATTTCCTGATCAAAAAAGACTGTTATTTTGATACAAAATTTGATAAACCTAACATCAAAATTTTTCAGAGACATTGTCGCCTCGATGAGACTAATTAAAATTTCGACTGGAAGTGGCCTTATGGAAGCAGGTTAGCTGTTTTTATCTATAGTTTGAAATAATTCTTTTGGTGAAGAACTTTTATAACTTAAAAACTATAAAAGGAAAAAATTAAAAATTTCCTTTTAAATTTGTCTGTGAACTTCATTTTATTATCAGGTGTAAGACAAGCGCAAATGTTTTCCTAGGACGCTTTTGACTTTTTTGGAAAAATATGTATAAGTAGATAGGTATAAATGAAAACACTGATCAATACTGTCATCCGATTTAAAAGCCGAAGCTATGAGAAAAGTTGAGCTAGCGAAATGTAGTGACAATTTATTTTCGATATTTTCTTAGTTTGCAAAATCAGGAATCACAATTAATTATAGGAAAATGCGAGTGAGTGCATCTTTTTGGAACCTTTTCAGTCGCGATTTCAGAGGTATTCAAAAAATCTCAAAAACTGCAGTGTCGAGAAAACATTGTTTTACAATTTTTTGATTATAATTTTGATTTCGAGTAAATACTTCCTTGAGCATAAAAGTGGTTTTGTGACAAAACGCAAAAGTGTTTTCACCCGAGCTTTGGAGATGGTGCTTATTTGGTTTGTTATTATGCTAAACTTTTATGTCATTTTTTTTCATAAAAACCAAGATTGGAATTGTATGATAAGCCTTTCTTGTCTATGGAGCTCAACTGGGGTTCTTAACTTTCACAAACTGTTTTTTTCATTTTTGATTGAGCTTCAGAGAGTGTTTAGATTGATTGTGTAGTTTCTTTCACTTTGTAAGCACAACAAAACCCTAAGCGTTGTCGACAATGCATTCTAAATGATTTCAAAAAATTATTTTCAAAGTGAAGCTTTTCCATTTAATCAACCAGATCGCATTTCAGGTAGGAAAAATGTCTTTGAAACAGACTATAGTTCTGAAATGTTAGCAAAATGCTAGTTTTTTTTGTAAACTTTTTAAATGAATTTTTTTATGGATCTCATGATGGTATTGTATACGATCTCTCTCAGGAAATAATCGGGTAAGCCAGCAGCGGACTTTTTCTACCTAAATAATATTACTTTTTCTTTTTTTTTATGTCAACTGATTTTAAGTTTGCATGTGAGATAAATTATCCATTTTTTGCGCTACTTTTACTTTAAAAACTGCTTCATGATGAACGTAATGGAAAAAATGAAATAAGACAATATTTTTATGGTTTGCCTTTTTCATATTCATTGGGTCTGTTTTTTTTTCTTGGTCCAGAAATTCACTTGATCTTCATAATTGTAATTTGAGTCATTTGTCAGCTTTCATGGCAAATTTTTTTGACGAGACAATGTTTTTCTTTGTCAAATGTGAATTCTCGAACTCATAAAGAAGGAAAAACCATGCTACAGTGGTCATCCAGTCATGTTTTTCTAGTATTGACTCTCCAATGAAAACTATGGCGTTGAAAGTAATTTTTTGCAAGTATCAAAAGCATTATAGCGGAAATTTTTATAGTTTTCTGCCTATTTTTTTAGAGTTGGAAGCACTTTAAAACTGTTTTGTGACTTTTGACCAGGAATTACCCCCAAATGATGATAAATTAGCTCGTAATGATTGCATCTGAGTTGGGATTGAAGAAAAGAGGGGAATTTTGTCGTGTTTGTTCTTTTTTGCAACAAAAAGTTGAACTAGAGATACAGAAAAGAATTTTCTCGTAATTTTGATTTGTAAAAATGAATTGTTTCGATGTCAATGGATCTTAATCGATAATATTTACTTGTAATTGGTTCTTAGTTCTCAAAAAACGTTTAAAAAACTTTGTTCAGAGTCTTTTTTCTTGTCGGACTTTTTGTCAGTTTTGACATCCTTGGGCAGTCCAATTTAATCATCGAAAATGTAAAAATAATTTTGAAACCGAAAAGTTGACTATTTTCCGTTTATCGGATTATTACAAAAAATTGTAGCCTAAAATTTTGTATCCTTATTTTTTATTCAGCAGATGTGATGATTTAAATGCTGTAACTAGCTATTCACGCGGCTGATGTTAATTGAGTTATAGACAACATAATTGGCTCTGCCAACTAATTAATGAACAAACTCATCAAAAATGGTCGCTTTTCAGCAGTTTTTGAAAGCTTTGACCAAACAGGTTAGTTTATGTACGGAATTCACTGGAGATTTGAGTTTTTGGCGACAAAAAGCGCCTTAGGAAATTTTTAAAATTAATTCAGTCAAAAAGTAAGCTAGTGGGCGATGACTTGTCAAACTCTTGCTTGGATTTGTGATACTAAACTAAGAAGCAGTAACCTTGAATTTAACTACTATTAAACTAGGCTTGAAATTTCAGTACCAAAACCACATGCTAAGTTGTTCAAGTGCGCTATAATCATTCAGTGCATGTTGCGAAAACACTGATTCATGATATAAATGGTGGTTAGCAATCATATGCCAGAGTTGATTTCTAGTTTTGCTGTTTTCTTGCATTAAATCCGCGCTTTTTTCGTAATGTGAAGTTATCACTTCTGATAGTTCACTACAACATTTTTAAGATGAGAAAAAGGACTAACATACGACTAACAAAGGACTAACTGTACAGCTAGCTAATCGGGACGAACCGTTGTTGTGTCCCTGCTTTAAAACTACGTGCAATTGTTTTGGTTATTTACTGGGCTGAGTAATGTTCTCTCACGCTGGAAAAATGGTGGGCTTCAAACATCCGACGTTTCGATTGGTTGGTGGAGACACTTCACCGCCGCTCCCTTAGATACATGTTATAAATGTTTCAGCCATGTATTGTCCATGGCAGTTTTTTGAGCAAGAATTGAGCGGTTTGATTCAAACAACCATTCAAAGAAATCGAAGGCCAGAAAAAACTATATGATTTCAAGAAGCAGCTGAATTACGTATTACCACTTTAAATTGTACCAATCTGGGTTATACATACATACATAATTGCAAAAACGCGTAAACACATGTATAGATACTGTTGGCGCCAGCGGAGACTTCAACAAGAAAAACTATACAATGTTTTTTCAATGTTATCTTATGAGATGCATATTCTTTTGTTTTTAAATTATCGGCTTTGTACTTTAATGCGTTGTTCACTCATGTGAACTCACATAAAGTGCGGATGTTAATATTCACTCTCAGTGTGAGAAAAATCATTTCCTTCATTTTAGTACTAAAATGGAAACCACTTGCGGCCTCAACAAACTTCTTGGCCCCAAAACTGA
Source organism: Symsagittifera roscoffensis (assembly GCF_963678635.1). Taxonomy (NCBI): domain Eukaryota; kingdom Metazoa; phylum Xenacoelomorpha; order Acoela; family Convolutidae; genus Symsagittifera; species Symsagittifera roscoffensis. The sequence goes on along the minus strand of NC_087071.1, from coordinate 35,726,015 downwards.
GCGCTCTAATTTTTACTTTATTTCTCTTTAAAAAGTGCTTGGTGTGCTGGTACATGACCCAAATAATAATCATAAGGCTATAAAGTAGTTACTCAATTTAATTCTTTCCAGTTTTGTGACTCAAATGTAACCAAAAATGTCATGCATTTTATGTCCTTTTTTATGTATGTTTCGCTCTCAATACTCAAGTTTCAACTTGAATTGTACAAACCAGAAACTAAAATCAGTATGTAGCAATCGTCATATTTTTCTCCTGCGTTTAGATCAACATTAGATCAATTTGTAGGTACAGTCCTTTAGCCACTCGGAAAAAGGTTGTCGGAAATATTGAGCGGATCTAGGCCAGTGAAAAGCTTTTTCTTAGAAATAGCAGCCGTAAAAGATACCATAAGTTTTTACATAATAAACATAATTACATAAATACATATAAACATTCATTTGTAGAGTTTTTATATGTATACGATTGTAGACGATATGTATGCGTTTTTATATGTATCCGATTTTAGTAAGATCCAACCTGTGAAACCGGGTAAAATGGGTAACTCAGGTAACTCAGACAACAAAAGACTGTTTCGAACATCTCTATTGAGATCAGAAATACGATAGGGCGATAATTTGCAATAGGCGATAATTCAAAACAAGCGAAAAATTGTAATCAGTGATTATTCATAACAAGGCATTGGCAAGTAGGATACGCATGATCCGCTTCGCTGCGCTGCACTTACATCCGGCACTGGAAGAATACTGCGTGTGTATCAGTGCGTTTAGTTTAATCTAGCGATACTTGTTACCAATTGTCGCATGTTGCGAGTTGTCACCTCGCACACAATTAATATAGTCTTGAGTGTACACTTAAGATTTTTGATCTCAATAAAGATATTCTACCCACTTTTTAGTTGTCTGAGTTGCTCATTTTACCCGGTTTTACAGAATAGATTTCGCTGCAACCCCGTACACCAATCTGATACTGCAAAAGAACTATTTATAGACCGGAAGTGGGGTTAAACCTGCGTGAGCTTGCAGCGATAAGTATTCAATTAATCAGTATTATCATATCGTGTCGCTGGAAATGAAATTTGAAGTTCTAGTGGAAGGCTCAATTTTCAGGGAGAATTTTTTTCAATTCTGAAAAAAAAAACGAAAATCTTAACTAATTCACAGATGATTTAACGTCGATTTGGAAAATTCAGCTCTGATTCAGAGATGATTTGGTGATAAATCAGCGTTATTCATCAATGTTTTGGAACTGGTCATATCTCAAAACAAAAGCACACTTAACAAAAATTCTGAAAGTTTCTGTAACTGAATTGGTTACATGATGACCATTAATTTAAACCATTTTTTTCTTATACTTTGTGTGTTATTTGTTCGGACAATGCTTATGTTTCGAATATAAGTTCAAAACATCAGGGCTAAAAAAATGCCCTCGGAGTTTTCTGTGGAAAATAGCCTCGACAATTATGTTCAGCTCCTAAATATTTTGTCTCACAAAAGAAAGTAGATAACTTCCTATTTCTAACAAAAATGGATTAAATTGCTAAAATTGATCGACAAAATTTTATTTGAATTTGACATTTTGATAGTAAGAACGTACGTTTTATACAGTCATTTTTATACAGTGAATCAGTCGATTCAGAACTTATTTTTACATAATTTGGACGATTAAAAACGTTTACCAAGCATTTCTATCACCTTGATTAGAAAAAGGTCCATTATTTAACAACTACATCCAGTTAGAAGAAACATTCACCACTGTAGCTCTTCAGGTAAAAAACAACCAGGTTTTCTTTTTGTTTATGTCTTGATCGTGTTTATGTTTTTTTTTCAAGAACCGACGTTGTGGAGGAAATTAAGGATCGTTTTTTTTTCAATTTATCCCAAAATCAACGAATCAAATGGGGTGGATCTATGAGCATATTTGTGAGCAGTAAATTGGGGGCCAGGAATTTTGGGGAGAAAAAATTTTCTCCAAAATAAAAAAATAAGGTTTCCAAGATCATAAATCTATTTTCGTTTTTGATTGTTTGACCTCCCTCCCATTCAAATGTATATCTACAAAACAAAACAAATTTTGCTGGGTTTAATTTGTAGAGACATGCAAGATTCAATTATTTAAAACCATTGTAAAAGCAAAAATATATTTATAGCAATAATTTTATTATTGTTTCAAGAAAAAAAGGTTTGAGTTGATTATGATTTTGCGTTACTGACGTGCAAAGGTGATGTGCTTGAGTTATGACTTATAGCTAATGGCAAAAATTTTGTATGTTTTTATCTTGAGCATATCCTTACCGCTTCAATTATGCAAAATCTGTCACACATGAAGCCAGTTTTTCTTGAAAAAAAATTGAAGTTAATAGTACCCTGCATGTATATTACAATTGTTTCAAATTAGTTAACATAGTTGTCTTTCTTAAAACTTAATCATGTAGTAATCATTTTTTTGAAAGTTTTCGTCGTAAAAGCTTTTGAGTGGCTTTTCTGTTTATCGGAAATTTGCTATGAGATTCGACAAACTTGCGGGAAATGAAAAAGTTGTCCTTCATCAATTTCGTGGAAGATCTTGCTAATTTGCTTGTTATTAGCCGCAGTTTTATATTGGTCACAACAAAAAACAATTAGAGAAATGTTCAGGATTGTGCTTCGCCAGTATTTCAAACTAAGAAAAATTCTAATTAAAAGTTCATTGATTTAATATGAATGGGAAATGCAACGAATTAAACGTACAATGGTTCGGCAGCTTCGGCGATACATTTTAAAATACAAATGACTTTCCAAAGTAAACCAAATTAAAACCCTATTTGTTGTTCCGACCATTGAAATGGGGAGGAACTTCTTATTCGGGTGGGTTTTAGTTTTTTCTTTTTTCTTTTTATTTTCCACGCAAAAACAGGTACTACAACTAATCATCGGACTGGGTTAAATGGTTCGAACCACATTCAAAAATTCCCAATTTTTTTTCAGTGTTGAGAAAAACCGACCGGAAATTTTTGGGTTTTTGTCTACTTTCGAGCGACGAAAGCAGCGAGAAGGTATATTATTGCTTATTTTAAGCCGTTTAGAAAAGCTTATTTAGAAACAATTTTTTACTCATGTAAAATTATTTTTGAAGTATTTTCAATGCCAATTTTGGAATCAAAAACTTCAAAATTCAAAAAAATTTCTGCCAGGTAATTAAAAAATATATAGATTTTTATTTTTTTTAAATTTTTTTTTGTTTTTCCAGTCATTTTCATCAAAAACTGTTGTGCTGTTTGCTTATTTTACTATGATTGTCGAATGAGTCTAAATTTTAGATTTACGTCAGATCCTTTTATCACATCACTCATAAAAAATACACTAATTTAAAAAGAACTTTATTTTTCTTGTAGTTTTTTGAAGACTATGATCGGAACATTCTGTGCTACTTGCACAGTAACCGGCTATACTTTTTTGTTCCGACCGTTTAAAATGGGAGGAACTTTGTATTCGGGCGTGCTTTATTTTTTTTTAATATTTGATTTTTAAAATAGTTCACAAAACAATTTTTCTTGATTGACTTTTTTTTAATCTGATTTGGCTAAAAGTCCTGGTTTTTCAAAAATTTTTGCTGAACTGAAAATACATTTTTTCCTTATGGCAGTTTGATGGCCAATAAATTATTCACCTTTTGGTATCTCAAAATTGTCAACACGCCAGAATATGATCAAAACTTTGAGTTCCAAAACGTAACAAACTAACGCGCGATGCATATTCACACTGATTCCTAAGAAACCCAAGAATGAGTGAGTCTTTTTGAGATTAGAAAAATATATTCTTGAAAAAATAGCCCAGCGCAACAGAAAGGAACCGTTTTTGCGGCTTCAAATATGGCAGCACTAATTGCTTGTAAAAATTTTCATATCACAGAAAGAAGGTATTGAGTTTCTACTTTTTCGGTTTGCTTACACTTTTTTCTCCCAAAAAAATTGTCAATACCCATTTGAACAAAGAATTTCCAATAAAAAGGGTTACTGTTTAGGTTAAAACTTGAAAGTTAAAAGTAATTTATTAAGAAGCAGTGAACATTTTAATACCAGACAACAATTCTAGTCATAAACAAAAACACGGAATTGGTATCCGTCGTTACTGATTCTCTGGACGTATTGAATCCAAAATTTGTTTTTGTTTGCCGAATCCGCAGTTTTGCTCATAGTTTTTGTCGCCGATTCTGCAGCCGTTTTTTTAGACCCTGGGCACCAATTTTGCAGACTAATATTTCTTCAAAAAAGATTCTTTTTGCCATAATTGTTGACACTAACTTTTCAGGTCCAAACCACCGTATTCATTTTGGTGAGCCAATAGCATCTTGTTGATGCAATGGCTGTTTTTGTTGATCATATTCGACTTTTGTAATCAACTTGGATGTTCCCAACTTATAACTCAGGTTAATTGAGTGAGTCCTTAAAGAAATGGTTTGATATGTGTTATTATGTGTTAATGAAAAAACTGGGTCCTATTTTTGTAGTTACTTTGTTTTTCACCTTGCTAAGTATAATCATAGGAAAAAAACTCCGACAATTTTTAGCATTTTTTCAGAGTCTACAAAATTATTAGAATAAACATGAGACTGCGACTATTTTACTTTTCTTCCCTTGAAATTGTCAATTAAAAGGTGCTAGAAAAAAGCAAATTGACTTACCAAAGATAACGGTTCAATTTTATAAAAAAAACTTTCGCATTCAAGTTTTGAATCATCATATCAAAAAAACAGTCACTTAAATCCTCATTTCTTAATCAACACCGGCTAGCAGGCCATTAAGTGTTTTTGTCTTACTCAGTTTTCTCGGATACAATTGCAAAAAAAAATTGAACGATCTTTTTTTGGTTGCAAAATAAAATCATTCAAAATTTTTGCCCCCTAAAATTACTTTAAAAAAATCAACTAATTGTGGAATCGATTTTTTGTTTCCTTGAATTGATAGCAATCTTGGTCAATATCGATGTCTTTTTGAAAATTGAAAAATTGACGTAAATTTAGCGCTGCTGAAACCTTTAACACCAGCACTTTTTTTATAATTGAAAATCCTGCCCTTCAGCACTTTGAATATAAATTGCGATATTTTATGTCTAGATTAACTGACTTAGTTGAATTCAGGTCAATTTCACACAAATTTAGAACGTTTAGAACCCGTACATTGAATGATGGAATTTTTCAATTAAATCTCCCGAAATAGCCAAATCGGCCATTTTCGAAGACCCATAATTTCTACCAAAGATTATCTTAAGTAAACTAAGCTATAATTATCTTGCAAACGGAGTGATGGCGGTTTATGGCGGTTGTGGTAAGCTAGCAGGTAGGGGTTTATATTAAGGGGGGTAAATTGAGATGATTTGAAAAAGGAGAGACAAAAAAAGACAAACTCTATGAAACCTAATACGTAGCAACTGCACTAAACAGGAAATGAGTAAACTTTGAAAAACTTTGTAAATTGCAAGATTAACTTCTCAAAATAATCCATTATTATCGCTTATAATTAATTATAATGGATTTTGGCAAAAAGTATCAAGATTTAATGGCTTATAATCGATTATAATGGATTATAATCACATAAAAAATATTAGAATTATAATCCATTTTTAATTTATTATAATCAATTTTTTTTGCAGATTTATAGATACTGACCATACTACGACAGCATTTTTCCAGTGTTTGAAAATCCTGCCCTTCAGCACTTTGATTATAAATTGATATATTTAATGTCTAGATTAACTGAAATAATTGAATTAAGCTCAATTTCACACAAGTTAAGAACTGACCATATTATGACAGTATAATCGTTTATGATCTATGGGCGCGGTGCGGGTGATGTAAATAAAGTGCCTCGAAATTGTTAAATTTGTTGATTCTTTGATTTCAATTAGTTGATCGAATAAGCTAATTGCACTGGTTTTTCATAACAAAATAACTGACTGTTTTAGGTTTTTATTGTCAACTTACACAAAAACTGCAAACTATCCATTATTATTGTTATAAAGTTAACTTTAGTTTACTTTTTTGTCAAATCAAAAAAATTGAGCTGAGTCAATTATAATCCAATTATTGGATATTGATAATTTTTTCTCAATTTTGTCTGATTTGATAATCATTAATATTATAATTTGTGTACGCATTAACAGATAACTGGAATCTTACCACACAGTACCTTTTCAAATTGGCCCTATTTGGATTTATAAAGCCCCAATAGTGTTACCGAAAACAAAATCTGAAAACTTATTTTTCCGGTTTTCGGTTTGAGGCAATACACAAATTTCTCAAAACTACTCGTAATGAAATGGAATGGATTGCAGTCAATTTTAAGCAGATAAGGTAGCAAAAGCCCATGTAATTCGAGTTTTTTCAATCGATTTTCTTTCGCTCTTTTCTGTCAAAGTTGTAAACAGATTTTATGCAGATCATTTTCAATTTTTCCGACTTTTCGGTCAGACAATGGAGAAAATCAGAATTAAACTTTTGATTCAACTTTCAACGTTTGCTTTTCAAATGATTTTTTGTCTTGATCTTCACTGTAAAAAACTTCAAGTGCAACTAAAATGTGATATTTTTGCACCTTATAAATTTTATGTCCATTTGGCGAACATAAGTGCTCCTTTAATAATGATAATGAGAATCACATTTGAAGATATTTTGTTGAACTTTATATTTTTTATCACGACAGGATTCCATGCATTTGCAAAACACAAAAAGATTTCCTTTTAAAATACTCAAAAGTATGAGGTTAAAAATTACCTCGAATGACTCTAGCTCTCCTTTGTTCTGCTGGAATTTTTTTTGTTTACAAACTTTTGCTCAAATTTGGAAGCAGAAGCACGAACGTGTACTGTAGGTGTTGTCGTGAACATTCAGAAATACCTATTTGTTGTTTTTATTTGTCTGAACTATTGTTAAGGTCCACTTTATTGCCAAAAAATCATAAAAATGTTTTAACTAATGTTCGTTTTCCAACGGCCAAATTTACGGAAGAGACAATGACTCTCTACCATACTTTGTTATTTTTCATCATGTCGTTGTCTCATATTCTTTGAAACTAACCCAAACAGTAACAAAAATGGTAAGAAGCTTGGGGTATGTTAGGGCAACTTGTTTTAAATAGGAAAAACTTCCTGGTAATTTTTGCTTTGAAACCAATTCATTGTTATTATACATTAATTTTAAATTTAAGTTCAATCAAATTTCAATTGATTTGACTTAGTTTCTGGCATTTGTTTTTGGTTTCTGTTTTCATACGGTTTCAAGAAACATAAAAGTGATTCAAATCAATGGTTATCTGTTCTTATTTGTCATCTTTTTATACAATTTATAAACATTTTTTTTTCAAATTTCCTCGACCATCAAGAAAAAAAACTTAATAAACAATTATCAAAAAACGGCTCCAATTTAGAATTTTCAATTATTAGTAATTTTGCCTGGAAAAAAAACGGAGCCTAGAATATTGATAAAGACAATTATATTTGAACTAAGGACAATTAAACTTTATTTTTTATTACCGCTGGACCCTTGAATTTGCAAAATTCAACAGGGAATCTTACAACTAATTGTTTTCGGTAAAAAACTCACTTCGAGTGACTGTATTTCTCTGCAGCTCTGATGCAGATTTTTCTTGAGTACAGAAAATTGCTCAAGTTTCGAATCAAACGCAATAGTCAAGTCAAATCTTTTTGCTTGAGACTTAGATGGATTCCATTACTCAAAATCCGTTTACCTTGATTTAAGTAGAATTCTTAGGCAAGGAAGATTTTTTCTACCGTAAAAATTAGTTTAAAACCATTCTCAGTCAATTTATGGCGCGTGTCGGTTTCTGGAATCCAAAGACATGTCTTTAAACTTCGTTAAAATTTTGCCAGAACGATAAAAGGAAACGAACGAGCAAAAAAAGAACAAAAAAATTGTTCTTGTTGCGGATTCCATCTACCATTCACAAAATACGCAGTTTAGCCTCGTAATGAAGCAAAAACCACTGAGTTTAAAATTTTATGAAATTATGCTAGTTGCAAACTGAAAAATTGGATACTTTCAATACATAATTACTTTAAAATCATATAACTATCCTAATGCTTTCGAGATTTAATTAAATTTGGATAAAGTCCAATTTATTAGCGACGTAGGGCTTCTTATTTGCAAAATAGATCAATGTTTAACAACTAAATGCAAAATAACCAACATCAACTATTATTCCAACTAGTACTGAGGCGTACTAATTTTGACAAGTGTTAAAGGGTGGTAAGAAATTATCTTATCCTAATTTTTCGATTGAAAATTCATTTTTTTCCTCAACAACTTTTTTTCCTCAACCTATGGATCATTTGTTATGAATGTACAGTCTTCATTATTTCTATTTATGAGGAAAACTTGTGCTTAGAAAGACTGAAATATGATTTTATTATCTTTACATTTTGTTTCTTTGTCCGACTTTTGTAACGAAAGTAACGGAATATTTGTTCTCGGGGTGTTTTTTTTTATTCAGAAAAATTTCGACTGTTTAAATAGCCATATTTGATAAAATTTTCTTTCTTCATTTGAAAGATATTTTTGTCCTGAGTTTAAAATTTAAAGCATATTTTACTTGTGGTCATTTTTTGTAAAGTTCTGGGGGTTTAAAGACTGTCATTTTGGGCATTTAGGGACAATAAACGCGCGATATATTTCAGTTTTTTTCTTAAATTCGTCTCAATTTTTTTAAATTTAATTTTTTTCATGTTATTAATGCTCCATATACCTTAAAAAGCAGTAGGAATATTCAGGGCTTCAGCTTGATGCAAGCAGTCTTGTTTCTTTAAGTATTCATTTTGATGACAAAAAACTTGAACGTATGCAACCGATAAAAGCTAATTAGATTCCATTGTTTGTTTCAAATTTTTTGTTCAAATCAGTAAACAGGTATCGAAAGTGAACTAAAATTAGAAAAAATTAAAGATGATTATCAAAAAATCCCTTCTTGTGTCTGCGTTTGAAAAAGCTTCAAGTTCTGACATTTCAAATTTATCAAAAGAAGCCTAAAAAAGGTCCTAAAGACACGCTAAGCATCTTGTTGCGTATTGAATTAGCTTCCATTGTGCTGCAATTTTGAAACTTGAATCCTATTGTTTGAACATCCTTTTTTTCGATTTTAAATTGACTGGCCATTCACAAGATTCAAATGTTACAGATAAACATGTCTCAAATTCCCAGTGGTAGCAGTTTTTTTTTGCAACTGACCAATGAAAAGACGGCTGCAAATAACCGCTAGTCAATAAAAAACACAGTTTTGGAATTAATCCTTTTTTACCCTCTGTCCAATTTAACAGAAGTGTCAATTATTTTGAAAGCCGTCGTGAATACATTTATTGTTCAATCTGATTAAAGGCTAAACAAGAGAAATCTGCCAGTCAAGTTTTTAATTTTTATTTTTAAAATTTCACAATTAAGTTTAATTTATAGGCATAAAAGTGTTCATTGATTAAATTACATCAACCGTATTTATTTTGTTCAAGGCTTAAAGTAGTAGTTTCAAACCAGGAAATTTAAAACAGTTATTTCTTATTGGCAATTTGAAACAAATCTCGAAATTAAAAAATCGAGCTGCTTCGTAAAAGAAAAGCTTATATCCGCATTAGATTATTTCAATATCCGTTATTTTAATTTCTGTTATTAGTTTTCCTCGTCCCATAATTACCTCAAACTGAACTACTGTCACCGGTCAGTAGTTATAGTTAGCAAAGAATCAGCTAAAAATCTTCAAAAAAGGAATATTTTCTCAATTGCTAATTCGTTTTGAAAACATTGTAATGAAATTTCATTAATGACCTCATTAAGCAGAAAAATTTTCATCTTACCGCTGGTTGGCTTGAATCGTTTACTTAAAAGCCTCAGCAAATTAGTTTAAATTTCTTTAAAATTCAAAACGTCTAAAAGGCTTTTTGGCTATTAACTTTATAGCATCCCTAATTAATTGCTATTAATTTTTTCCTTAATGAAACCATATAAATTTGTACACGCCAATTTTTGTTCTGACTGCATCGCTTTAACTAAAAGCCCACAAAAACAGACATTCTTATTTCATTTTTACGATGAAAAAAACAGGTGAGTATTTTCACTAATTCGATAAATTGATGGTTCACAGATTCGGATATCTCTTTCCTCGGGGATTTGAACCCCTCACCATCTAAAAACCTCACCTTCAGAAATATGTCAAGGGATCATTTTTGGCCGACCGACCTGAAACATTTCTAAAAACGCTTTCGGCGTCAATATATTCAAATTCTGAGGGTGCAAAACCATTCAAAAAGGGCCAAACACGTCTTTTTTGCTTGTCTTAACACAACTCAAAAATCAATTTACTCGACCAAAAATATCATCAAATTTTTCAACGATTTTATGAAAATCGAGAAAATATTCTACTCTAACCCTGCCCATGTTGACCATCCTACAAAAATACCCTGCGTTAGATTGTTTTACGCGAATTGTGGGAAAATTCTCTTGGTAATTTTTTAAACAAAATCTGTTTGAAAATTTTTCGATCTTAAAATTTCTTGTATGAACTGTGAGAAGTTTTTTCTTATGAAACTTGTAAGAAAACTCCTCTACTTTACAGTTTTCTCAAATCCCTTTTCTTGTAATTTAAATAGAGCCAAACTAACCATGTTGCTTTTTGTTACAAAATTTCTAAGGTAGCATTTTTTGTCTTCGGGGTAGTGGATTACAAGCATTTTGAAAAAGTTAAAGAAATATCAATCAATAACAATGAAAACCAATCTAGAAGAACACTCTAGAACATTTATGATCCGCTGACTTAAATCGTAAATTGAAACCAAAAACAACTAGGGTCACTGCCAATTATTAACACAGTGTCCCATTATAAACTGTGAAAATTTCAGGTTTTTCTGGCTGCGCAGAACAATAAAAAAAATTAGGTTCTGTAAAATCACAATTCTTGCATGGAAAACAATTTTGTCTCAAATTGTAGACAAAAAAAGTTTCAGAAAAAACGCCTTAAACAATGCAAGCTGTATTTGACACTGAAAAAGGCGTACAGTTTGTGTAGTAGATTACGACTGATGCACATTTCAAAAAATTGTGACATTTTATCTTACAAAGTACCAACTAGAAAGTTGTGGTTGTAGAAAACTTTTTTTGGTTAATGTACAAAATGCTCGAAGCCAAATGTACAAAAACTATTTCGCCTCCGATTATTTTTACCAATTTCTGGTGTTTGAAAGTTAGCCATCCGGTAGACTAAATGTGTGCGCATCAAAAACTTTGTTCAGAATGCGAAAAACGGAACTCAAATTGTTTTTGCGTGGCAATTTTCCCTCCTTATGAAATTTATTGTTCCGATTTTCGTAAAAAACGGAATACTTATGCTCGGTGTGGTTTTTTTAATGCAGTCATTTTACGTCGGTCGCACTAATAATTTTTAAGGAAATTTTGGATACTTCATTGAAGATATCGACTCCCCAAAATCGAGTGTTAAGAAACTATTTCATCTTTGATTAATTTCATCGGTCGCACTAATAATTTTCAAGGAAGTTTTGGGTACTTCAATGAAGATATCGACTCCCCAAAATCGAATGTTAAAAAAGTATTTATTCTCCGACAAAAAAGGCTGCTGCGAAAAAGCTCAAATTTTGTTCGTAATTATGAAGTTCAATCTTTGTTCCAACAGTTAAACATTAATAAGCTAGCTGATCCTCCCAATAGTCCTTAAAAAAGACAATTTTTAAAGCAGAACATCCATCGCGGCCACGCCAAGAAAGTAAGTCCTTTCTCAGCTGCTCTTAAAGCGAGCATAAGCTGTTAAGCAAGCTTGCTTTATCGTTTTTTGCTTTAACAACGAGTAATTGTTTGCTTTATTGCAAATAATTGTTTGCTTTATTGACAAATTTTTATTTATACATATAATAAGCAAGGATAGCCGTGGGTTACTGTGTTACTGTGAAAGTAGCACAAAATGTTCCGACCCTAGTCTTAAAATGACTATTCTAAAAGAAATTTTTTTTAAATGAGTATCTTTTTTTTTGGTAGGATAAAAGGATCTGAACGAAACACTAGACCTCAGGCATAATCAACAGTCATAGTAAAAGAAGCAAACTGGAACATATTTTTTTTAGAAAAATTACCGGAAAAACAAAACAAATTCAAAAGTATTTTTCATTTTTTGTTGTGCATTTTTTGAATTCTCGAAGTTTTTGATTCCAAAAAAAAGCAGAAAATTTAAATTAACTTGAGTTTTACAGCCTAATTTAAGGTATTTCAAGCTTTTAAGCCACTAAAATAAGCTATTGTAAGCCTGCTCGATCTAGGCAAAAAAAAAAAGTTTCAAACCGAAGTATCTGGGCACTGAGATAATTTTCTTAATCAATGATCTATCGTTCGAATCACGAATGAAGGGGCTTTAATATGATATATTACTCAACTCTCCTCGATGATTAATTTTGCTAGCTGATTTTGCGTGGAAAAAAAAACTAAGACACACTCGAGTTCGAGGTTTTTCACCATTTTTTTTTAAATGTACGGAACAACAAATCGAGTATGGCTAAAACTCAGTGACCGTTTTTGTTTGGAATTTCAACTAAAATCTAAGCTTTTCAATTACATAAAATGTAAATTCTTCATTTTAAGGGCAGTTATATCAGTTGGTCTGTTGAAGAGCTATCCAAAACATCAACAAAAGTACTCGTATATCAGGCCGAAGCCTTGAATGGTACGACTGCCCCTTCATTGGTATCGAAAAAAACTCAATTATTTTGGGCATAAATTTTGACAATTTCGATTTTTCTCAACTGTGTCCGGAAAATTCGGCCAAAGACAATTCAGCCGTTTTGAAATTCAGACAATTCAGCCAAAAGTATGCAGACAATTCAACCGGAAATAATCCAGCCAATAATAGTGACGCCGCAGTCGCTGGAACGTGTTGCGAGCTTGCCAACAAAGGGTTGGACTCTATAGGAAATTTAGAGCCAGCTATCGCCAGTTAACAAAAGTTATGTCTCATATTTTTCGATCTTCATTTTTTAAAAAAAATTTTCAACTGTTTTAGTGAAAAGCAATGTAATTAGACAAGAACATATTAATAGCTTATCTTAGTAGAGTATCAAGTAGAATTAGGCTGCTCATCTGTTTTGTACTGGGTCATCTAAAAACCGAAATTGTTCAGACAAGGTTTTTTCGAAACTGAAGCGCCATTTTTTTGTGGACTCTGGGTCCCAATTATTTACTTATAATTAGGACACTGTGCTCAAATATTTTATAAGCGAGAAATCTTTGAAAAAAATGCCTCCTACGTCTTAGTTCATTCCAACCATTCAAGTTTTTATAAACACTCTGATTTTAAAAAAGTTAATTTCTCATATCAAAATAAAAAACAACTTACTTCCGATGAAAACATAAGACCATTGGAAGCGTTCGTTTTTTTGGTGCAAAATTTTTTGGCTAATTCGTTTTAAAAATCTGTTTATACTTAATGAATTTTTAAACTTCGCTTTTTTAACTTCAAGAAAACAAACTTCGATCGCAACCTCCTTTTAACAGTTTTTACGAAAACCAGCGCATAAAAACCTGGATTTATACTTTTTCACTTTGTAGACCGAGCTCGACATATTTAAACTTCCGCGTCAAGACAATTGAGAGCCAAAGACATTTTAGCCGATTTGAAATTCAGATAATTCAACCAATAATAGTGACGCCGCAGTCGCTCGAACGTGTCGCGAGCTTGCCAACAGAGGGTTGGATTATATAGGAAATTTAGAGCCGGTTATCGCCGCGTAGCGCGCCCACCGGCGACCTTAAACCGAGAAATAACTCCAATTCCATTTTTTTCTTTCGATTCCAGCGCTTTGAAAAACTGGCTGAATTGTCTCAGGCTGAATTGTCTGTATACGTTTGGCTGAATTGTCTGAATTCCAAGTTGGCTGAATTGTCTTTGGCCGAATTGTCTGTGCGCCGTCTCAAATAAACAGACAGATTGGTTTGCCTCAAATCACTTTGGAACAGTTTTGTGGTGCAGGTTAGTTCGTCACGCAAAAATTCATAGGGAATAAAGTTTTAAGTTTCGATTAGTTGCATGCGACTAAATCCAGCTCATAAAACGTTCCATAATGGTTACCGACAGTTTACATTATCTACTTAGTTGTTTGATGAAAACCAAATATTTGGGTCATTTTGAGTTTAAATTAAGGCGAGGACTCTCTTTGAACATTTTTGAGGCACATCATCGAAAATAGCGTTTTTTTATGAGATTAAGGAATTTTCACAAAGCATTCAGAAATTTTCTTTGATTTTTGTGATCATTTTTGAAAGTTGATTGGGCTTGCAAAGAACTGCAAAACACTATAACAGACAAAAACTATTAGCACGAGCAAAAAACCTGGTTGTGATTTGTTTTAAATACTTAGCTTCTATAATGGTATTGATTAGACTCCTCTAAACTAGGTTGTTCTTCGATCACATTTTAATTTATTTTATTTGATATTTTTTATTCTTTCCGCTTATTGAACCTTATTAAAAGAAGTAGATACAAATTTTGATATTTTTTATGGAACAGTCAAAAGAAATGACTTTGCGATGAATTATTAGTAAATCATGTTATCAACGCCCAAAAGCCGGTATGAATCTCAAAGCTTTTGATAACGGCACACACTCGTAAGCTTTTGGACTTGTCGCTCGTTAACGAAGACTTTGCCCGACCAACGGACGCTTTCTTGGGAACGAAGAAAGACCTTTTTTGAGTATCAATCGTTTAAATAGCTCAAATCGGCGAAAATGATTAATAACATTCGTTCTTTTCCCGTTATTTCATTTTCGTTTTTAAACAGATATTTGATAAATTCACCTATATAGATTTTCAAGAACAACTAAAGTCGGCCATGTTGCTGAATGCCCGATTTCGAATCCTTTCGTAATGAAGAATTCATTTTTTTGTACAGTGGGGGATCATAGGGCTTGTAGAAAGACCTTTAAAAGCAGTTCGGAAAAATTTAAAAGCCATGTTTTTGGATAACCTAAGCCTTCCAAATGTTCGTCAATTGATATTTTGATTTAAAACTTGAGAATTACTTAGCAAACAACCATGGGGTTCACTCTTTTCAAAAAAAAATTTAAACGAGCCGCTAACGCATGCTGAAAACACAAGACTTTTCATGATAGGCATTTATATCGAGGAAAGTCCATACTATCAGAGAAGCAATCGCATTACTTGGAACCGCGGCGCAATGGGGCGGAAGATTGCTACCTGGAAGCAAACAGGAGCAAGATTTCTCTCAAGAACCTTCCGCTCACAGCGACCATTGAGAACATCAGGACATCAGGTCTGCTTCTTCTTGGATCCTTCCATCAGGTCTGCTTCTTCTTGGATCCGCACTCAAGTCACGAACTGTAAAAACGGGGAAACGTCAATTTATCTCAAAAAGTAAAAATTCATAAATTAACCTGAGCTTGCGATGTTCCCAGATAGCGGTCACCTCGCTCGGAGATCAGATCTCGCTTTCAGTGAAAACTACTTTCCGTCCCGACAAAAATTTCGATTGCATCATTAATCACTTGTCTGAGTGTAAAAAAGTTTACACTTATAGCAGGAAAAAGAAAAACGTCTCCTCCAAAAAAACCAACTCTATTAGCGGCTTGAATTACGGTCTCTTAACGGAAGAATAACACCCTCAAATCAAAGACGAAGGCTACCCATCCATCATCACTGCAGATTCACCTCAAAACAAGTTCTTCCTAATCATTAGACTATTTTAGACTATTTCGAGGACGTCTCAAATAAAAGTTCGACCACTTTCAACCATTCGCGTGCGTCATCGGTTCGTAAGTTCGACTTGATTTTACAGGAAAAGTCAACAGACAGCTAATGGACGAGACAGTATTGGATAACCCGACAACCTCCAGCTTGTATTCGACACCCTGCTTTACGGAACAGACGAGATCCGGGATGGAATCATTTTAAATGATAGTTATCCAGACTTTCCTATGCTTTCAACCCAGCATCCTTCGTCGAGGCTTTTTAGACCAAAATATTTATATGCCAGGACAAAATTCAACAATTTTTCCGGTATAAGTTAGCAGTTGCGTAAAAAACAGCCCGCATTGGAGTTCCATTAAAAAAAATCGATTATAAATGAGATTTGCTGTCAGTATCCACAAAAAAGAAGAAAAAATTGATAATAATCAATTAAAAAAGGAGTAGAATATTTCTATTTTTCGAGGCAAAAAAATCCATTTTCAATTCATTATAATCGATTTTTTTTCATTTTTCTGACAAAACAACTCAATTATAAAAAAAATTTTCACTTTATTGAGATGCGAATTTCAACGCAAATAAAGTCTTTTCTACGTTTTGAACTAAAGTTGTTTTTTTTATTATTTTAAAACTTTGATGCTTCTGTGATCATTTTAAATGATAGTTATCCAGACTTTCCTATGCTTTCAACCCAGCATCCTTCGTCGAGGCTTTTTAGACCAAAAAGAGTTGTGGGACCCCCGAAACCTTTTGGAGAAAGGAGGTTCGTTGACAAGAGGTCAGAAAATGATCACACTTAATAACAGCCCAATCAAAGCGACATCCCTCCATTGCTTTACTTCATGGTTGCGTCCAGATTTCCTTACTCTATAGTTCACGAACCTATCAGATCAATGTTGGTAGCTGAGACAATATTAACGTGGTCTTCGAAATCCCCCCCCCCCCCGTTGGGCACAAACCAGACGGTACCCCTCGACACTACAATTGAATGTTCCTCTCGAGGCATGATCAATCCGCATTATACTCTTGTACTGAATCTTCCAGACACGAATTCTAGAAGCGACATATCGTCTCGTCAACAATTGATCAAGACCCGAAAAAGATCCTAGAAGACTTTGTTCAAAATTTCAACAAGAGCGTATTGTATTCTACGCAACTTTCTTATATCTGTCAAACTATTTATTTCTTAATCTTTTCAGAAAAATAAACTTGCATCTTTTTCTGTAATTTTTTGTATATATCAGTAGATCTAGTATTCTCTACCGTCATTTCAAATTTTTTTTTGGAAACTGTTTTGAGTTGTTTCAAATACTTAGATCATATTACCTTCGTTATTGATTGAATACCTGTCAACTAGGTTGAGCATCGACTATTGTTCGCTCATTCACTGTTCGAAACTAGTCTGAGAACAGAAATTTCAATTTCGTATGTTACTTCCTTGTTTTGTTTTCTTAAAAAAATTTGTAAATCGTAATAACTTGTAATTCATACAAGTTTTATATCTCAAGGTCAGCTGAAAGTTTCAAAGTTGCATGCAAACATTGAACAGAAAAATGGAAAGATTGAACTATAGACCATACTTTTTTGGAAACTTATTTGGTTCTTGTTTTTGCTACTAGATCACCTTAGTAATGCAGTTGTCAACAGCGCCCGTCAAAAACAAGAAAACATTTTTTCATCTCCTTATTTTTTTCATACAGCATTTTAATCTGAGCTTGAATCTTGTTCAATTTCGCCGTAAATATAGAATTATCTTAATTCACCATTACCCAAATGAAATTAGTTTTTACGAGTGTTCTAATCCTTTAAATCCGACAGATTTAATCATTTTTTATCCCTTAATTATCATAGTTGCATCTATAGCTGCAGAATACAAGTAAATAACCAACTCTATGGCTTTTGTATCTTTTGAAAACAGATAAAATAAATCCAAAAAAAAATCAATAAAGGTTTTTTGACTCGCATTTTGGTTACTTCTATGTGCAGCAACAATGCGAGGTAGTGACTTGTTCAAACTGTCTTTTCTTCATAATGAAAACTTTTTTTTTCTGTAGTTTTTCCTTTCTTTTCTTTATGGAACGACTTTCACTTTGAGTTTCAGTAGTTTGATTTATTTGTCGGCCGTTTTTTGGGTCAACCAAATTAATTTTCTGCTCTTTTCCAAAACACTAATAAGATCTTATTTTGAAAAAACTAGCGAATTTGCGGAAAAGCAGGTCACAAACAATGTTTTTATGCATTCCATGGAAGATTTCGACGCGTTTTTTAGCACACAATCCTCTTCAAACTTACAAGTTTCTATCAATTTGTGTTTTTAACTTGATTTTTACATCGGAAGAAAAGGTTTTTGCTGTGAAGTATACAGTGCCGATGAATATCTCTCCATAAAAACTTTGAAGTGATCAACTAAAAACGGATGTCGTGCAAAAATACCAAACAGAACCCCCTCGAATGGTGAGTTGATCAAATTTGAGTTCGCAAATATGAATACTTAGAAAAAAGAATCGATTTATTTTGTCCACTTTTTCTTATGTGCATGCCAATTTTTCGATGATCAAGATTATTTTTTCCGAGGAAGCTGGTCAAATCTATTGCTAAAACTTATCTTGCAATATTTATAATTGTTAGTTATTATTAACAAGAATATATAGATCTTACAAGATAGTTGATGATCATTCATTTTTATTTTTGAAGAATTTCCAAATTTTTCTACCAGATAGATTTTGGCAAAATTTCAAAACGCAAGCAGTTGACATAAAATCTGCTCATAACTTCAACAGAATCATTTGCATTTTGCAATGTACTTTTTTTTGAGCTACTAACCAATTGAGGTATTGGCTAAGCTTGCATCTATCTGATTTGTACTTTTTCGTATGTATATTTTTGAAGCTTAATGAAAAAATTCAAAACCATCTGATTTTATGCTAGACTTTCATTTGATCAGAAAGCTGTGTGAAATAGCCAACAGTCGAAAATTACCCGAGGCATTGTTTTTTACTGCTTCAGATTTACTTTATTTTCAATTTGTTTTATTTGGCTATTTGAAATTTAATTGCAGTGAAAATGCAACGATCAATGCTCAAAGCTTTTCAGTGATCTGTTTGAAGATAAAAAAATGAAATCGCCTTTGTCCAAATACGAATTGACTACAAATTATACGGAAATCAAGCTGAATTGCTGCCGCAAATTATCTCAGTTTCTCTTTAGTTTTTCAATCAAACTATCAAACGGAGAAAAAAATATTTATATGCCAGGACAAAATTCAACAATTTTTCCGGTATAAGTTAGCAGTTGCGTAAAAAACAGCCCGCATTGGAGTTCCATTAAAAAAAATCGATTATAAATGAGATTTGCTGTCAGTATCCACAAAAAAGAAGAAAAAATTGATAATAATCAATTAAAAAAGGAGTAGAATATTTCTATTTTTCGAGGCAAAAAAATCCATTTTCAATTCATTATAATCGATTTTTTTTCATTTTTCTGACAAAACAACTCAATTATAAAAAAAATTTTCACTTTATTGAGATGCGAATTTCAACGCAAATAAAGTCTTTTCTACGTTTTGAACTAAAGTTGTTTTTTTTATTATTTTAAAACTTTGATGCTTCTGTGATCATTTTAAATGATAGTTATCCAGACTTTCCTATGCTTTCAACCCAGCATCCTTCGTCGAGGCTTTTTAGACCAAAAAGAGTTGTGGGACCCCCGAAACCTTTTGGAGAAAGGAGGTTCGTTGACAAGAGGTCAGAAAATGATCACACTTAATAACAGCCCAATCAAAGCGACATCCCTCCATTGCTTTACTTCATGGTTGCGTCCAGATTTCCTTACTCTATAGTTCACGAACCTATCAGATCAATGTTGGTAGCTGAGACAATATTAACGTGGTCTTCGAAATCCCCCCCCCCCGTTGGGCACAAACCAGACGGTACCCCTCGACACTACAATTGAATGTTCCTCTCGAGGCATGATCAATCCGCATTATACTCTTGTACTGAATCTTCCAGACACGAATTCTAGAAGCGACATATCGTCTCGTCAACAATTGATCAAGACCCGAAAAAGATCCTAGAAGACTTTGTTCAAAATTTCAACAAGAGCGTATTGTATTCTACGCAACTTTCTTATATCTGTCAAACTATTTATTTCTTAATCTTTTCAGAAAAATAAACTTGCATCTTTTTCTGTAATTTTTTGTATATATCAGTAGATCTAGTATTCTCTACCGTCATTTCAAATTTTTTTTTGGAAACTGTTTTGAGTTGTTTCAAATACTTAGATCATATTACCTTCGTTATTGATTGAATACCTGTCAACTAGGTTGAGCATCGACTATTGTTCGCTCATTCACTGTTCGAAACTAGTCTGAGAACAGAAATTTCAATTTCGTATGTTACTTCCTTGTTTTGTTTTCTTAAAAAAATTTGTAAATCGTAATAACTTGTAATTCATACAAGTTTTATATCTCAAGGTCAGCTGAAAGTTTCAAAGTTGCATGCAAACATTGAACAGAAAAATGGAAAGATTGAACTATAGACCATACTTTTTTGGAAACTTATTTGGTTCTTGTTTTTGCTACTAGATCACCTTAGTAATGCAGTTGTCAACAGCGCCCGTCAAAAACAAGAAAACATTTTTTCATCTCCTTATTTTTTTCATACAGCATTTTAATCTGAGCTTGAATCTTGTTCAATTTCGCCGTAAATATAGAATTATCTTAATTCACCATTACCCAAATGAAATTAGTTTTTACGAGTGTTCTAATCCTTTAAATCCGACAGATTTAATCATTTTTTATCCCTTAATTATCATAGTTGCATCTATAGCTGCAGAATACAAGTAAATAACCAACTCTATGGCTTTTGTATCTTTTGAAAACAGATAAAATAAATCCAAAAAAAAATCAATAAAGGTTTTTTGACTCGCATTTTGGTTACTTCTATGTGCAGCAACAATGCGAGGTAGTGACTTGTTCAAACTGTCTTTTCTTCATAATGAAAACTTTTTTTTTCTGTAGTTTTTCCTTTCTTTTCTTTATGGAACGACTTTCACTTTGAGTTTCAGTAGTTTGATTTATTTGTCGCCGTTTTTTGGGTCAACCAAATTAATTTTCTGCTCTTTTCCAAAACACTAATAAGATCTTATTTTGAAAAAACTAGCGAATTTGCGGAAAAGCAGGTCACAAACAATGTTTTTATGCATTCCATGGAAGATTTCGACGCGTTTTTTAGCACACAATCCTCTTCAAACTTACAAGTTTCTATCAATTTGTGTTTTTAACTTGATTTTTACATCGGAAGAAAAGGTTTTTGCTGTGAAGTATACAGTGCCGATGAATATCTCTCCAAAAAAACTTTGAAGTGATCAACTAAAAACGGATGTCGTGCAAAAATACCAAACAGAACCCCCTCGAATGGTGAGTTGATCAAATTTGAGTTCGCAAATATGAATACTTAGAAAAAAGAATCGATTTATTTTGTCCACTTTTTCTTATGTGCATGCCAATTTTTCGATGATCAAGATTATTTTTTCCGAGGAAGCTGGTCAAATCTATTGCTAAAACTTATCTTGCAATATTTATAATTGTTAGTTATTATTAACAAGAATATATAGATCTTACAAGATAGTTGATGATCATTCATTTTTATTTTTGAAGAATTTCCAAATTTTTCTACCAGATAGATTTTGGCAAAATTTCAAAACGCAAGCAGTTGACATAAAATCTGCTCATAACTTCAACAGAATCATTTGCATTTTGCAATGTACTTTTTTTTGAGCTACTAACCAATTGAGGTATTGGCTAAGCTTGCATCTATCTGATTTGTACTTTTTCGTATGTATATTTTTGAAGCTTAATGAAAAAATTCAAAACCATCTGATTTTATGCTAGACTTTCATTTGATCAGAAAGCTGTGTGAAATAGCCAACAGTCGAAAATTACCCGAGGCATTGTTTTTTACTGCTTCAGATTTACTTTATTTTCAATTTGTTTTATTTGGCTATTTGAAATTTAATTGCAGTGAAAATGCAACGATCAATGCTCAAAGCTTTTCAGTGATCTGTTTGAAGATAAAAAAATGAAATCGCCTTTGTCCAAATACGAATTGACTACAAATTATACGGAAATCAAGCTGAATTGCTGCCGCAAATTATCTCAGTTTCTCTTTAGTTTTTCAATCAAACTATCAAACGGAGAAAAAAATATTTATATGCCAGGACAAAATTCAACAATTTTTCCGGTATAAGTTAGCAGTTGCGTAAAAAACAGCCCGCATTGGAGTTCCATTAAAAAAAATCGATTATAAATGAGATTTGCTGTCAGTATCCACAAAAAAGAAGAAAAAATTGATAATAATCAATTAAAAAAGGAGTAGAATATTTCTATTTTTCGAGGCAAAAAAATCCATTTTCAATTCATTATAATCGATTTTTTTTCATTTTTCTGACAAAACAACTCAATTATAAAAAAAATTTTCACTTTATTGAGATGCGAATTTCAACGCAAATAAAGTCTTTTCTACGTTTTGAACTAAAGTTGTTTTTTTTATTATTTTAAAACTTTGATGCTTCTGTGATCATTTTAAATGATAGTTATCCAGACTTTCCTATGCTTTCAACCCAGCATCCTTCGTCGAGGCTTTTTAGACCAAAAAGAGTTGTGGGACCCCCGAAACCTTTTGGAGAAAGGAGGTTCGTTGACAAGAGGTCAGAAAATGATCACACTTAATAACAGCCCAATCAAAGCGACATCCCTCCATTGCTTTACTTCATGGTTGCGTCCAGATTTCCTTACTCTATAGTTCACGAACCTATCAGATCAATGTTGGTAGCTGAGACAATATTAACGTGGTCTTCGAAATCCCCCCCCCGTTGGGCACAAACCAGACGGTACCCCTCGACACTACAATTGAATGTTCCTCTCGAGGCATGATCAATCCGCATTATACTCTTGTACTGAATCTTCCAGACACGAATTCTAGAAGCGACATATCGTCTCGTCAACAATTGATCAAGACCCGAAAAAGATCCTAGAAGATCCTAGATCCTTCGCCCCCCCCCCCATATGTACCCTTACACCAGCCATCCCCCACCTGAACCAATCCCAACTCTGTCCCCACCTGATCCACCCCCCCCCCCTATCCACCAAATGAATCCCAATTGAATCAACCCCCCCCCCCCCCCACACCCACCCTACCTGAACCGGATCAGAGGATGGGGGGGTGATTCAGGTGGGGAAGTGGTACACGTGTGGGGGTGTCCCAGTAGGCCAGGTGGGGGGGGGCGTTCAGGTGTGGAAGATGGAGCGGCAAACTGGCAAAAGTTGGGATGGGGGGTTGTAAGGGAGCAAAGGGCCAAACGTTAGGGGAGAGAGGTCAACGAAAAACGAAAACTTTTTGAAATTTGAGTTTCGTTTTAGAAATAGAGTAGGCCGTACACTCACTTTGCAGAGACTTCGCATTACTCATTTGTTATATGCAGAAGTTCATGCAAAATTTTGCACGGCGCAAAACGAAAAAAAGTGGAAACAATCCATTTCAGAGTGATTTTTTCCTTGTTTTATAATCCATATTTTTGGGAGAAAATGGATTTAAAACCACTTTTTGTCCATATTTGTTGTCTAAGCCTAACTAACGTGGGAACCAATTATATTGACAATGCTTTAGACCACAAAAATCCCTTATAATCAGTTTTTCATTTTCACCTTTTTTTAGATGCGGGACACAATAAAAATTGTACCAAAAGTGAGAAAAAAGTTTAGTTTGAACTTAGACGACAAGAAATTAGACCACCGTAAAGAAAGGGAATTTACGGACAACCAGTATTTACTCAGCCAAAATTTAATTTAGGTCTGTAAACAAATTTCACGCAGTTTGCTCGCAAGTTATTGTCTAAATTGGACAACCAGTATTTACTCAGCCAAAAGATAATTTAAACCTGTAAACAAATTTCACGTAATTTCACACAAGTTATTGTCTAAGTTCCGTTCTTTTCTGATCGTCCAATTTGCTAGTCGTCTAATTTCCTGAACCTCAAATTGAACATGGCACAAAAAAGAATTTTTACTGTAAAAAAAATGTTTTCTTCGGAGAATGAATGTTCTTTCTGCTGTTCATACGACTCAAGCAGATATACGTTTCATATCCTGGTTTATCAGGAAGACAATTTTTGATTAGTTTTAAACTTTTATTTTGTCGTTTTCCGAAGACTAAATAAACTTAGCTATACAGAAAGATCAGCAGTCCTCTAGGGCCCTCACAACAGTTAATAGCGATTTACAAAAATTTGAAACAAGCTTTGCTGTATAATTATTCTTCATAATTTTATGCATTTTGAAACAAGAATGATCGCAAAACCGTGATTTTTGAATAGTTTTGTCGGATAAAATTTTGATAAGCTATAACTTTTTAACAGCCACATATCAAGTGTTAGAGAATGATGTGATCTAATATGGCAAACTAGATCGTATCAAGTCAATTTGGAACGAATAGGAGTGAGGGATAATTTGCGTTCTATAAATTTTAAGTATGAACTTTGCAGTTTTCAATTTAACAAGTAGTTCCGCCTCGTAACTCGATTGTTCTACGATCGATCCGTTTTTAGTTCTCTCAAAAAAATTTTGCCCTATTTGCCTACAGTTCACTTTTTTCTAATATTGGTCCGAAAAAAAATATCCCTAGCTTGTACAGTTCTCACTGACTTCGAAAGTCGGAAAAAAGTGTTCCATAAGTTTAGCTGCGAATTAGATTTTCATCATCATTTGTTGAGTGTAAACTCTGACAAAACTTTGGTTTCTAATTTGAAGTAAGCCGTGTGGTTGAAATATACAATGCTGAAAATCTTTGAACTGTATCAAGGCAAAGAATTTGAAATTTGCGGTTGTATTTTTTTTCTCTCCAGAAAATTTTTTTTCTGTTTTTGTTGTATTTTTGCTTTAGAATTTTCTTTAAAAAATGAACAATATAAAGTTTTTTCTTCTTTTAAAACCTCCGACTTCCAATGGAAACCTTTAAAAAATGTTTTTCAAATCTGCTGATACATTATTTGGATCAATTAGCGTGCCTTAATTGAGTTTTGAGTGATTTCTAAGCCTGTTTATTTGGCTGTTTCTTCTACGCGTAAATCAAAAACTTTGTAGTAATCTAAGGAGATATACATATATAGTTTTTTTCATTTTGAGCTCGGGTTATAAATATTTTCAGATGTTAGAAAATTCTGGGCAAAAACGGTGAAATTATGAAACTTTTTCTGATTAAAAAACAATCTTAACCATTAAGACTCAAAAATTTTCTGAGAAAGTTGAAACAAAAAACAACTGACAAATTTTGTGAATTGTTACGCCGGGAAAAATTTGTGGCTTTGTGATATTCGTTGCGATATCAAATTGAAAACAAGTTGGAATTCAATACTGTATTCTGAAGATTGAATTTAGATTTTCTCTTTTCTTTGTTTTCTTATGTACTGAGAGATAGATCATTGTTAAGTACTCTGATCTCTCACTTAGTCTCAGTGTCATCACTTATGTATGACCTTGAGCGTACCATAAAATAATGATCTAACACCAGAGGTTGGCTGTACATACGTATAATAAATACTGCTACTGCAGTAGCGGTATGACACACCACCCTCGGTGAAAGAAATAAATTATACAACATCAGTAGGATAATTTATTTAAAAGAGTTCAATTTACTCAGTTCGGAAGAAAGTCTTTTAGATGGATTATGTAACTTTCAGTTTTCCTCCAGCTCAATTTCCCAACTCGGGTTCCAATCTACTCCTTCATCTAAAGTAGCATATCCGAATTTTCGCATAAATAAATGTCTTTCGAGTCGTCGCACTTTTGACTCCAAAGGTCTGTCGTCCCGATCTTTGAAATCTCTCAGTTGGTTTCTGTATTCTTTAAGTGCCTCCTTTAAAAGACCTCTTCCTGTAAGATTTTCGGATATTTCTTTGATTGAATGTTTTATCGGATCTCCGAATCGTTTGGGTTCTTTGTTCTTTGTTTGTCTAGAACTTCGTCGAACACCTGACTCTTCCGCACTTGATTCGTCCGAGAATCCTTGTGGTGGTTCGAAGTTTGTATCCAATTCTGAGCCTTTTTGAGGATTTTCTCTAAGTTCATCCGCAACTCGCTGCACCCCTCTTTTTAACAGTTGGTCCGCGTACTTCTCCCAGTCAGACGGTGCCAAATTTCTATTGTGAAACGTCTCCACTATATCTTCCAAAGGGGTGTGCGCGTCAATGCCCTTCAGTTTCGGACGCTGTTTGGTTTTCGGCGTAGAGCTCGACTGGATTTTGGTATCTGCTGTGACCGAATCCGGCTTAGATATTGCTTGCTCTTGATCCGAGTTGACTGCAGTCGCAGTTTGGTTTGCGTTGGTCCCCTGTTGTTGCTTGCTTCGGCTTTTCTTCTCTTTTCCGCTCTTTTCCGGCTTGTTCGTGTTTGTTTCCTCTGCTGATTTTGGTCCCGCCAGGTTTGGTTTTGCTCTTTTTATTGCAAGATTCACTCCTCCCCCGGCTTCTGTGTCCTTAGAAGTGACTATTGTTTGGCTCTTCTGAAAGCGCTCTGTTGGGTTCATTTCATTTGCAATTTCCATTTCTCCTTGGAGTTCATCCTCCGATTCCAGCTCCTCTAGTAGTTCTGGAGAACTGACTCGCTTGAACTTTTTTGTAGGTT
Source organism: Symsagittifera roscoffensis (assembly GCF_963678635.1). Lineage (NCBI taxonomy): Eukaryota > Metazoa > Xenacoelomorpha > Acoela > Convolutidae > Symsagittifera > Symsagittifera roscoffensis. Next base: position 35,699,609 of record NC_087071.1, on the reverse strand, counting down.
CCGATGATGGACTTTTACTTGTGCTTCTCTGTTTTTCTTGTGTAAGTACGGTTTTTGATTGAGCTATGTCCGATTTTCTATAGATCGAACCGGCCGATGTCTTAATTGTTGATTCCGTTTCTGAAGCTATTTTCCCATTTAGTGGTCTGGTTAGGGCTTGTCCGCTTTTCCTTAGAGGGTCCTTTCTAAGTATTGTCTTGGGTGGTGACTTGCATTGGTTTTCTACTTTATCTTCCACAAATCCTTTTTCCCAAGAGTAAATCATTTCTTTTCGAAGATCGGGATTGAGTTGACCTGTCTCGTCCACTAATTTCCTGATGTCATTTTTAGCTGCATCCCTTCTTTCGTAGTTCCATCGGGCGTTTGCCTCCAACAATTCCTTTAGGGCTTTGGCTCTTTCTTTGTCTCTGTCCGATGTTATCTGCTGCTTGTGCAGTGGGCTTGTATCCCTGCTCAGTTGTCCCTTGCGCACTATCTTGAGATTCTCTCTCGACTGATCAATCCTCCGTTTCATTTGAGACGCAGTCAGTGCTGAGCGTTCCAAGTGTTGTTTGTCTAAAGAATCAGAATTATTTAAAAACCTATCCCTCACAATTTTAAATTCTGTTTTTGGTAGTCTGCCGAAATGTGCTTGGAACGGGGATACTTGAATTGTTTTCTACTTGTTCCATCGTAAATCTCGCATTATAATACTGAGACATAATTTGATTGATTTATTATTTTCATCGAGCATCATCACTCCCAGTCTTCTTTTTATTGTTTGAATTGTACGTTCAACCAACCCACAACCTCTGTGATCCCCCACCGGACAGAATTTTTGTTCGATATTAAGTTCCGAACAAAATTTTTTTAGAGTTTTTCCCTTAAAGTCTGAAAATTGATCCGAACGAATTGATTCAGGGACTCCATGTGTGTCGATATATGATCTCAAGAATTTTACTGTGCTCTTTCCACTTGTGGATTTTGTAACCTTCACTGATGGAAATTTTGAGAATCGATCAATAGCTACTAAAAGATAGATTTTTTTTCCTTTCTGATTTTCTATAGGCCCCGCGTAGTCTAGTTGTACCTCCTGTCCCGGCTGCGTGAGCAGTGGTAGTGGTTTTGACGAATTTTTCGAAATAAGGTATTTAACATTCTTACCATATCTGGTACAACTACGGCACTCCTCTGCCAAATTCACGATGTCCTTATTCATGTGTGGCCACCACAGATATTGCGCTGCTCCCAACATCGCTTCCTGTCCTGGGTGTCCCCGATGTATTCGTTTGAGGACAGCTTGTCGTAGTTGAACTGGTACCGCTAGCCGATTATTCACCAAGATGCAGTCGTCCTGAACTGCCATCTGCGACCACAACGGATTTGTATATGGTCCCATCAATTCGAATCCTTGTTTGTCCCCTCTCTCTACCACTCTCCTGAGGCGGTCCATCCACGTGTCTTCTGTGGTCAGTTCTGCTAGTAAGTTTTTGTCGAACAGTTTTGCGAGGTTGTCCAGAGTCTCTACTTGTTGCTGCTTTTGCAGTCTTGATTTTCCTAGACCCTTTGGCGGTTGAATTGAGCACACTTCCTCCTCACTCTCCGCCTCTTCTGTGGTTGTAAGGCCGACTTCTATTACATTCACCTCACTGAGTTTTCGTTCTGTCGATGCGATCGGTTTTGACGATGTTGGACTTGATTCGTCTTCCAAATTGTCCCTGACTTCTTGAGTATCGGCCACCAGTTCTCGATTTTCCTGAACATTGTTTTTTCCGCCTATTAGCTGCCAGAATGAGAGCAGTCTTTGGTCCGCTATTCGTTGTTGTTCCGGTTCCAGCGACCATTTTACTCGTTGTGCTTGACGTGTTTCGCTGTCTGAGCTGTCCCTATTTTTTCTGCCTCCTCGTATAATTTTTCTCGTACGTTGTACTGTCTCTGTGATCTCCTCCTCTCCCGAGAGTTCGTTATTGGTGGAAAATGATCGGTTCCACTTTGGGTCCATTAGGCTTTCTTCACGCTCCTCATTCCGCCAATCTTGTGGTGAGCTGGACCACCAGTCGTATGTTCTGTTTGCATTTTCTGACATCTCGATTCTTGAGTCTGTTTTTTCTATTTTTTTCGGTACTGGTCATTTTTTTATTTTGCAATTATTTAAGACTGACTGTTTGCTGGGTTGATTTGACGAAAGAGTGATTTGTTTCTGTTGAACTGTTGTGTTCAGCTGTTTTTGCAGTCGTGGAAACTGTTTTCTCTCGTTCCGGTCGAGCTTTGTTCGGTTTTGACCGTTTTGGTTGCTATAGCAACCATTACTTGATGACTGTTTCCTAACATTCCTTCTAGAACATTCTAGAATGTTTTCGTTCCGGTTGAGCGACCTTGAATCTTTAAGCCTACTGTTCCAGCAGTCGAACGCTTCATGAAAGCAGTTTATTGTCGCTACTACAAACTTTTCGTCTAATTCTGATTCGGGCCAGGGATCATTGAAAGGATCACGCGATAAATAATCAACTATGCCCATGTCCCTCCCCGGAATGTGAACTATGTTGAACTGATACGGCAGTAACCGGTCAACCCACCGGATTAAGCGTGATTGGTAGGTCTTGTTCGATTGATTAACATCCAATGCTGTTGTAAGCGCTTTATGGTCAGTTGCGATGGTAAATGGTTTCCCCAGAAGGTAGTGTTTATATCTATCTACTGCCCAAACAACTGCCAATAATTCCAACTCATTTGTTGAATATTTTTTTTCTTGAGCATTTAGGTATCGGGATGCGAACGAAATTGGGACCCACAACCCTTAATCATTTTGTTGTTCTAAAGTGGACCCTAGTCCATCATGGCTAGCATCGCATTTAACTCGTGTTTCACGATTTGCATCATAATAATGCACTTTCGGAATATTCGCCACAGCTCCTTTTATAGCATTAAATGCTTCTGTGTGAACATCCCCCCACTCGAATTTTTTCACCGGGAGTTTCATGTTTTTTAACTTTGTCTTTTGATTTTCTTCTTTAAGAAGTGGTCTTACTTTTTCTGTCAGACTTGCTACGTTAGGTATAAATTTAGCTAAATGATTTATGCTTCCTAGAAATGACCTTAGTTGTTTTAGGGATTTCGGCGGGTTCAAGTTTCCTACCGCTTCCGTTTTAGTGATCTTCGGTCTAACCCCTTCTTCTGAGAGATGATGACCCAACCAATTCACTTCTTGTTTGAAAAATTCACATTTTGATAGTTTCAGTGCCAAGTTTTCCGCATCCAATTTCTTTAATACTGCTTCTACTAGGTTGGCATGTTCGATTTCACTTCCCTTTGACACAATAAGTATGTCATCCAGAAAACAGAACGTGTTTTTAGCGTGATTGATGGTTCTATCCATAGCCTTTTGAAATTCAGCTGGCATATCTGCTAGTCCGTAGAATCCTGTCAAGAATCTGTAAGTTCCGGTTGCTTTTCCTCCCACAATGTTAAAGTTGCATTGCCTAGCTGTATCCGCAGCCAATTTTAGTTGACTGTACGCATATTTCAAATCTAACACCGAAAAATATAGCGTACCCTTTTTGTTTTCAGTTACAATCTGGCTTACCCCATCAATAAGTTCATCTACATTCGGCAGTTGGTATTTGTTTTTGAACAATTGTCTATTGATTGGTTTCGCGTCCATTGCCAATTTTGTTGAGTCGTCCTTCTTTACTGTTATCACAATCAGGGCGATAAAGCAATCACTTGTACACTTATCAAGTTTTGTTATATGACCTTCTTTCAATAACTTCTCGATTTCTTTTTCGACTTTATCTTGTATATGAATTGGGATTCTTCTCCCCTTTTCTTGTATCGGACATAGTGGATATTTGAATTTTGAACTGACGATGTGGTTTTTAGAAATGCCTTGGCTTTCAAATAAGTTCTTAAATTTATTTAAAAATTTTTCTTTCCAACCTTCCGACTGCTCGCACATGAGCACGTCAAACCTGGTGAGTTCTTTTGGCGCTGTTCTTTGTGTAGTCACTATTCCCACTTGTCCTTGCAAGTCTAATCCCATGATGCATCTAGTTTTTCGCTCTGATACCAGAAAGGTTGCGCCCTTAACTTCCCAGCCCGCTGACCTCAGATTGGTTTTTAGGGCTCCCAGGATACTGATCGGTTGTTTGTTGTAGTCCACAAATTTTGTTTGTAAGTTCAATTTGTCAGACGGTATGAATCTCACTTTGTTTGATTTTTCCATGATTTTTTTCGTCGTTGCCCAGTTAAGAAATGAAACAGGACTACCAGTATCCACTGTTAGCTGAATAATCTGGTTATCTATTCGTACCATAGCCTTTAGTGACTTTACGCGGTTCAATGTTGGATCTCGAATAGAGTCTTTTTTCTGAACTCTAACCACTTTTCCGTTTGTTTCTTTTCTCATCTCATTTATTCGATCTTTCACATATTTTGAAACTCGTTCATTTTCCGGTTGTTGAGTTTGTATCAACATGACTTCAAATTCACTACATGACCCAACACCTTCACTGATCTGGTCGCATTCCACTATCGATTCTTCCGAATCTTCCGCAATTTCACTTACTTGTTGTGATCTGCACATTTTAGCGAAATGATTTGGTTTACCACAGTTTTTACAGTCCTTTCCCATCGCTGGACAATTTTTTAGGTGTCCTTGTTCAAACGTCCTTCCACATCTATTACATGGTTTTGTTTTCGTGTTTTGATTTTTGTTATTATTCTGTCTGTTATTATTTTCTCTTCTATTTGGAGTTTTGGTTTTCCCCCCCAAATTTCGAACTGCCATTACAGGTTCCTGTTTTATTCTTACACCCGATGTGTAATTGCTACTTGATCCTCCTGCAGCCGCAGCATTAGTCTTTTGAAATGCCATTGTGGTTAACTTGCTATGTTCGAATTTTATAGCCCTTTTTAGAACTTCCTCTGGATCCAGAGTTTCGAATGTCAACGTGTCCTGTAATGTCATGTTCTTCATCTTCGAGATGAACAAGTCTCGCACTATTTCATTTTCCAATGTTCCTAGTTCTGATCGGGCTGCTTGAGCAGTTAACGCTGCGTGGAATGATTCTAGAGATTCTCCAGATTCTTGCATTCTCGTAAATAACTTGTATCTCTCGTATGTTACACATTTCACTTTTTGAAACGAGACTTCTGCCAACTCTGTTATTTCTCTGAACGTCATTTTCGATATTTCTGCGTGCGGATTCTTTTGTAGGAATCTTTTCTTTCCCTCAGTGCCCAAAGATAGAAATAGTCGTGACACCAGTTTCTTTTGTACTTCGTTGTAGAAGACATTGTGTCCGACTCGTGGGCCTCTTGTTCTTTTCTCTTCGTTCTCCAATGCTACTCTGTCTCTAGCTAGTTTATCTCTAAGAATTCTAGCGTTCCTCGCATCTTCGTTCTCCCCATCCCTGGGCGTTTCCGGGCGTGGTGGTGGTTCCTCTAATCTGTCTTTTGGTTCTTCCAAAATAATCTCTGGGTTCACATTTTCTTTGACCGTAACCGCCATGAGAAATTGTTCGAACCAAATTTTAAATTGCCACGGAGGGTCTAGATTCGCTGATGCCCAAAATACCGGGATTCCCATATCCGTTCTGTTGTCTTGAGCTGCGAATCCTGCTGGCTGCGCCATGTGATATGCGTTGCGATATCAAATTGAAAACAAGTTGGAATTCAATACTGTATTCTGAAGATTGAATTTAGATTTTCTCTTTTCTTTGTTTTCTTATGTACTGAGAGATAGATCATTGTTAAGTACTCTGATCTCTCACTTAGTCTCAGTGTCATCACTTATGTATGACCTTGAGCGTACCATAAAATAATGATCTAACACCAGAGGTTGGCTGTACATACGTATAATAAATACTGCTACTGCAGTAGCGGTATGACAGGCTTCAAAGAAGCTTTTTCTTCAATTGAATGAGTAATGTTATTTACGATATTGCCTTGAACCGGCAATGGTTCACCAATTTTTTAGTAATAGCAGTCTTGCAATTTTGTCATGTTGTATTTGTTTGATTTTGCAGTTCTTTTTAACTCTGTAGATAAAATTATCTTGATCATGTATGTGCATCAGTAAAACTTTGCGTTTTGTTGGGAAAAAACTATGTCGTGATTTTTCTCTGGATCGAGTTAAGGGAGGGGTAGAGTGTCACTGCTAACCTGACGTTTACAAATTAGTCATTAACAGCTAAGAACTAACATGAATATTTAAATGTCTTTAAATTAAAAAATCTTTCGTTAATGGCCTTAGAGCAAACTTTTAAAAGAAATAAAAGAAAATCTCAATCAAACCACACAATGGTACAGTTATTGCTAGTGACATAAAGGCAAGAGTAAAATTTTATTCCAATTTTTTTCAAGTCTAGCCAGTTGGAAAACTCTCTGAATTTTAACTGGCTGGACTGTCTGGGTAATTTTGGCTGAATCGTCAATTAATTTATTTAAAAATGTTGAATTGTCTATCTTGGGTCGATTTGTCTATGCGACGTCACCACAGGTCTAAAATTGACTCATATTTTTTTATATTATCCGGCTACTACTGATGCTCATCTTTTGGTGGCTGGAATTTTCTTCAAAACAAGCACCCCAAAAAAAACACAACATGAGTCTTCATTACCCGGGCCGAGGTCCGCGACTCATGTTGCGAAGGAATTGGGTAGTCGAGATGGACCATCTGCGACCGAAATTCCATCATCCCGCAAGGGGCTTGAGTCGCATAAAGTCGCAACATGGATCGCGCATTGTCGCAATATAGCTAAAAAGTGAATTCACTTAAGTGAATAGATCGAGTTTGTTTTCCTTTTCAGTTCGACCTGGATCCGTCCGAGATTCAACAGAGTCGGACTGCTTCTCTAACCCCAAATCCCCCATCCAGCAACAGGAAAACAAGAACAAGACCAGAGCCAACAGTCTCCTTGATCCTTACTCCAGCACAGGGTTGGCAAACATTGGCAAAGTATTCGAAACTGGAAAGCTGCGCATTCGAAACACTCTTTTTTTCAAATCTAGATCATAATAAGAGTATAATACTTCTTACAAAAAAACCAAATGAGTAATTATAAAATATATGAAAAGTATAAATTACGCAAAACAAAATATATTTTTGAGCAAAAACAATAGCAGAACAACGACAACTATGCATATTTTTGAGACAAAGTAACTTTGTTGTAGATCAAAATTTTTTGACAAAAACAAACATTTACAAACCGTTTTGACGTTTCAAGTTACTTTTTCACGCTAGTTCTCAGAGATACAGCAAATAGAAATCTTGGTAGATATATTGTCAGAAAACTTGTCCTGCCAACCCTATATTGCAAAAAAAAACAGTCAACTCCAGAAGACAAGTTCAATAATACCAGCGACTGCTCTGCTCAACCCAAACTACAAGCACAAGATCAACCAAATCCAGAGAAGTCCGTCCTTGGCTAGCAGGGGCGTCGATCTCCGGTAATTCAATCTAAGGAAAGGAGCCCGAGGAATTTTAGGGCGACCAATCTAAAATTACCGTTTAAGATCAAAATTTTGACAATGACTTTATAATGTTTTTATAAAAAAATCATTTAAAATATATCTTTTAAATGTTTTTTTTTTATAAAAACATTATAAAGTCATTGTCAAAATTTTAATATTAAACGGTAATTTTAGACAAGAAAGTAGTGATAAATAAGTGTCAATGAAGTTTCCCTCTTTTTATTCCAAAAATTAGCTTTCAAAAATTTAAACAAACAAAAAATTTGGTCAAATTTTAAGGAAGCATTTGTTTTTCAATCTATGGAAGTTGAAGCACTGCTGAGAACTCTGAAAAATCATTTGTTTCTTAACAAATTGGAGATTAGGTGATTAGAAAGAGGTAATAAATCTTTCTCTCAGTCAATGGAATCATTTGATTAAATAGAACAAAAGAAAGACGTCCCGTTGCAGATTCGTTGACCACTTATTGCTAGGAGTTACATAAACTTTAACAGTTTTCTTAGATAAAGAATCCATCCTTCCAGGTGAAATCAATGCGCGATATTAAATAAGAAATCAAAATTTCAGCGAGGAGAAAGTTCGGTGTTTGGGGTTTCATTGATGGGTTGGAGAATTCTCATGCTAGATTTAAGTTCCTTTTGTTATTTCAGAAGAAAAAGGTTGTCGAGTGTGGGCACAACTGGCATCAACAACGGACTTTCAACAGGTATGTATCCACCTGGGAGGTTCAACTTTGAACTTTAAAGGTACCAGCTACCTTATAAACAGAAATAATACGAATAATTTGATTGATCTAAAAATATCATCTCGTCTAGTGGGGCGATAGAAAAAAATTGAAGCAACAATTTTTTTTGACAAAAACGGCCATTTTTTTTTGATTTTTTAAAAATTGTCTCAAAAGTGTTCCTACCCACATAATTATTTGTTTTTGTATTATTAAAGGCGCACCACAATTATATATCAAATTTATATCAATTTCTTTTCTTTGCAAGTTTATGGAACTTCACAATGAAACATCTATGTTATCAGACAAACCGTAATGCGACAACTCCCAAGAAAAGACAACTCGCAACAAAAGACAATTCGCATTAAAAGGCAACTCGCAACATACTCACCGCCGCAGTCGCGCCAACGTGTTGCGAGCTTGCCGACAGAGGGTAGTACTTTATACGAAATTAAGAGCCGGCGACCTTAAACCGAGAATAAAGTTTCTTATTAGCTTCAAAAACTTGCGAGTTGTCGCTTTCCTTAAATTTTACGAGTTGTCTTTTGTTGCGATCTGTCTTTTCTTGCGAGTTCTCGCCCTGCATTGGAGTTCCACAAATAAAACTCGATTATAATTGAGTTTCCTTGTCATGACCACAAAATTGAAAACAAATCAATTACAATCAATTAAAAATGGATTATAATATTACTATTTTTCGAGCCAACAAAATCCTTTTTTCATCCATTACAATCGATTTTGTTTCACTTTTGTGGATACTGACAACAAAATTCAGTTAAAATCGATTTTTTTCCGCATTACTCCGATGCGAATTTCAATGTACATAAAGTCTTTTCTACATTTTAAACTGAAACTGGTTACTTGTTGTTCAAATAAATTCTTTTTGCCTAATTTTGGTATTTTTGTTACGTTTTTTTTATACGCAATAACTGTAAAAGTGTTTTGAGCTCTTTTCCAATTCTTTTAATTTTTTTTTGAAAATCAATATATGGAAATCAATTCAAAACGACTTTTCTCAATTTAAACTGCAATAAAACTTGTCAACAAAATGCAAAATTCCGTGTGAATAGTTCTTATACAACTTAATTTTGTAATTTTCCAAGGGGAATGGGAACTGGAAAAGGGCCGGATTTTGTTTCTTTCATCAATTTCTTAAACTATTAGAAATTTTGGGGGATGGGGGGAGTGACAAAGTTGTAAGTGGACTATAATACCCCTTCCATTACCCGCAAGCCTTTGCCCTTTTACAAGCCCCCCCCCCCCCACCTCAACGTTGGAAGGGGACTAATCCCCCTTCCCACCATACCCCCCTGGCAAAGTTGGAAGTGGACTAATCCCCCTTCCAAAACCCCTCAGACTTTAACCCTTTACAAGCCCCCTCACATTGGTGGGGGGGAACGGGAGGGGGGGGGGGGCAAACGTTTCGGGTTGAGGGGTGGAGCAAAGGGGCAATCGTTGAGGGCGAGAGCGTAACAGAATCTTTTTGCAAATTGAGTTTAGGTTTAGAAATGGACTAGGGCGTACACTCGCTTTGAAAAGCTCCTGCATAACTCATTTGATAAATGCAGAATTTCTTGCAAAAGTTTGCACGTCTCGAAACAAAAAGAAAGCGGAAAAAGTCCATTTTAATGTGATTTTTTACTTATTATGTAATCCATTATAATGGATTTCAAATGACTCATAATGGATTTTGTTTTTGCGAGAAAAATGGATTTAAATCCATTTTTAGTCCAATTTTGGTGTCTGAGCGTAACATAGGAATCGATTAGGCTTACAACATTTTAGACCACAAAAATCCATTATCATCGATTTGTTTTCACTTTTTTTAAATGCAAGGCGGTACCCAAACAAACACAGCTCTTTCCAATCTTTAAAGCCCCAATTGAGCTCCTTTTTTGCTATCAATTTCATTATCAAGTGACTTACCCGAGTCGAGATTTTTCACCTAATATAAAGCAAGATTTAAGCGGTTTGGGCGGTTTTTTAGACGATTGCGCTCAAAATCTTGCTTCAAAATGAGCAGTTTGAGCGGATTGAACGGTTTATTAAAAATACCGCTCAAAAGCCGCTCAAGATTTGAACTGTTTTGAGTAGTTTATCTGAAAAAAAACGCTCAAATCCTGCTTGAAAAACCGTTCCAAAATCACCGTAAGAAATGAGCGGTTTTTGTGTGTTTTCTCAAACAAGATTTGAGTGGTTTGAGCGGTTCTTCCAAAAAAAAAAATCGCCCAAACCGCTCAAATCTTGCTGGAAAACCGCTCAAACCGTTCATATCCTGAGCGGTTTTTGAGCGGGATCTCGGCCCGGGTAGTAGCATGTGTGTTACCTCCTGGTTGAAGCTCCTGGTGTTTATTATTAGACGATGTGTAAGTCCATACGCCAGCTGGACAGTTGGCTCAATCAGGAAGACAAATGATTCTTTTTCTGTTTGTCCTCATTTAGAACTTCATTGTCGGTCAATACTTTTTTCCAGACCTAATTTGTATATTTTTGTACGTCCCAGCTCTTGCTCCATTTTTTGCTTCTAATTTGTGTGCAATGCTTTAAGGCTTTTTTGCAGATGTTTCGCTCATATCTTTCTACATTTATTTTTTGTTTGTTTGTTTGTTATCATAGTAGCCTTAGATAATAACCATCCACTGGTCAATAGACTGGATTTCAAATTTTCACAGGAAAGTGCCAGTTGAAAATTCTACGAGTTGATATCTAGCTCTGAAAACAGTAATAGGAAACTTCACTCATTTTCTTATAAGTGGAACAAAAAATGCTTTTTCCCTTGCGCTGTTTGTTTTAAAATTAGTCGAAGTATATCTAGTACCAAAATTAAGCAAAATTTTTTTGCTGAATTATCAACTTTTTTGACAGAAAAAACGCTTCATATTTTTTTGAGCACCAACAACACTTTTTTTAAATTCATTATAAGAGATGTTAAGTTGTTTTGAATTTTGAGTTTGTCAGTACAACTGATCATCAAAACTGAATAAATTGCATTGTTCAACGCAAACTGCGGATACCATAATTTAGTCGAGAAAGTCAAACCCCATAATTTTTTTTAGCTTTGGTGGAGAAATGTATCAGATATATATTTTTTCATCAATAAGGTTAATTGGAATTGTATTTGTTCTAACCACATCCTAGAGGGCGATGGGAACTAATGCGTAGGTTGTGGTTTTTCTTCCCGGTTATACCTTGGGGAAAGCTCGCTAAAGGTCAAGTGTGACATTGTAATAAAACCGCACTTAGCTGCCTACTCAGATTCCAAAAAAAATCTCTAAAGTAGTTCTCAGTTGTCAAATTGGTCAGCACTTTTTTCTGTGTAATTTACAAGTCTAAAAAAGGAGAAAAAGGTAAAATGATGAGTGAGATTTTAGTGCAGTTTTAGATATTATCAAACCATTCTAGCAAATTATTGTTCCGTCTTCCAAAAAATCATAATATTTTTGTTCGGTGTGGGTTTTTTTAATCAGTCAGTTTTCGGTGATCGAAATGATAGTTTTTAACAGAAGTTGAAACGTTCCTGAGTTTGGTCTAGAAAGTAGAAAAATAGGTCAAACACAGTGGAAACATTCCTGATTTTGGCCGAGAAAATAGAAAAATTCTCGAGCTCGATCGAGCTCAGTGAAAACATAGGTAGATCAAAATCTTTATTCTTCAAAAAAAAGTTTTTTTTTCGGAGCAAATTTAATTAAAATCTTCAAAAAATTCAAATAAAGATTGTCACAAAGTTTGCTCCGAAAAAACTTTGTCACAAGGTTGCTATCAGCAACTATCATATGAGTTTTGCTTGCCGTAAAACCAAAAATTTCAGAGAAAACTGTATAATGTTTCGAGCTCTAAGGTTTCCCATGGCAAGAAAAAGTAAATTCTACTGAAGTTTCCTCAAATATTGGTTTTCACATTCACAATTTCAGTTCAGTTTTGTTAAAAGTAAAAAGATAAATGTTAAAAATAAAAAATTAGTTGTACAGCAACCAGCTATCTTAGTTCTACTTTTTTTTTTTGGAGTTGAGTTGGCAAAATGATTTGTAATAAGCTAGTAATAATAATATTTGATAACAATCATCATAGTATTAATCGCAATAATAATAATAATAATAATCATAATAATAATAATAATCAAAATAATAATCATAATAATCATAATAATCATAATAATAATCATAATAATAATCATAATCATAATAGTAATCATAATTGTTATAATAATCATAATAATAATCATAATAATAATCATAATAATAACAAAAATAATAATCATAATCATAATAACAATAATCATAATAATCATAATAATAATCATAATAACAATCATAATAATCATAATAATAATAATCATAATAATTAAAATAATCATAATAATAATCATAATCATAATAGTAATCATAATTGTAATAATAATCATAATAATAATCATAATAATAATCATAATAATAACAAAAATAAAAATCATAATAATAATAACAATAATCATAATAATCATAATAATATTAACAAAAATCATAATAATTATTATAATAATATAATATTAATAATAATAATATTAATACTAATAGTAGTCATAATATTTGTTATTGACTAGTTATCACTTGTTTTGTAGTCTCCGTGAACGTGAGTGTGTCGCACCGTCCCTCAGTGGCCCCCTCTGTGACCAGACTGTACAGTGTGGCCAAGTTGATAGAGGACAGTGAGAACATGGTGCTGAAGAGGAGCAAGAAGTCCTTCCAGACCAAAGTGTACAACTTCCTCGAGAGACCCAGTGGCAAATTATGCATCACGTACCACATTTCAGTGTAAGTTAACGAACACAATCTAAATATTAGTAATTAGTGAACAGACCAAAGTGTACAACTTCCTCGAGAGACCCAGTGGAAAACTATGCATCACGTACCACATCTCAGTGTAAGTTAACGAACACAATCTAAATATTAGTAATTAGTGAACAGACCAAAGTGTACAACTTCCTCGAGAGACCCAGTGGAAAACTATGCATCACGTACCACATCTCAGTGTAAGTTAACGAACACAATCTAAATATTAGTAATTAGTGAACAGACCAAAGTGTACAACTTCCTCGAGAGACCCAGTGGCAAATTATGCATCACGTACCACATTTCAGTGTAAGTTAACGAACACAATCTAAATATTAGTAATTAGTGAACAGACCAAAGTGTACAACTTCCTCGAGAGACCCAGTGGAAAACTATGCATCACGTACCACATCTCAGTGTAAGTTAACGAACACAATCTAAATATTAGTAATTAGTGAACAGACCAAAGTGTACAACTTCCTCGAGAGACCCAGTGGAAAACTATGCATCACGTACCACATCTCAGTGTAAGTTAACGAACACAATCTAAATATTAGTAATTAGTGAACAGACCAAAGTGTACAACTTCCTCGAGAGACCCAGTGGAAAACTATGCATCACGTACCACATCTCAGTGTAAGTTAACGAACACAATCTAAATATTAGTAATTAGTGAACAGACCAAAGTGTACAACTTCCTCGAGAGACCCAGTGGAAAACTATGCATCACGTACCACATCTCAGTGTAAGTTAACGAACACAATCTAAATATTAGTAATTAGTGAACAGACCAAAGTGTACAACTTCCTCGAGAGACCCAGTGGAAAACTATGCATCACGTACCACATCTCAGTGTAAGTTAACGAACACAATCTAAATATTAGTAATTAGTGAACAGACCAAAGTGTACAACTTCCTCGAGAGACCCAGTGGAAAACTATGCATCACGTACCACATCTCAGTGTAAGTTAACGAACACAATCTAAATATTAGTAATTAGTGAACAGACCAAAATGTACAACTTCCTCGAGAGACCCAGTGGAAAACTATGCATCACGTACCACATCTCAGTGTAAGTTAACGAACACAATCTAAATATTAGTAATTAGTGAACAGTCCAAAGTGTACAACTTCCTCGAGAGACCCAGTGGAAAACTATGCATCACGTACCACATCTCAGTGTAAGTTAATGAACACAATCTAAATATTAGTAATTAGTGAACAGACCAAAGTGTACAACTTCCTCGAGAGACCCAGTGGAAAACTATGCATCACGTACCACATCTCAGTGTAAGTTAACGAACACAATCTAAATATTAGTAATTAGTGAACAGACCAAAGTGTACAACTTCCTCGAGAGACCCAGTGGAAAACTATGCATCACGTACCACATCTCAGTGTAAGTTAACGAACACAATCTAAATATTAGTAATTAGTGAACAGACCAAAGTGTACAACTTCCTCGAGAGACCCAGTGGAAAACTATGCATCACGTACCACATCTCAGTGTAAGTTAACGAACACAATCTAAATATTAGTAATTAGTGAACAGACCAAAGTGTACAACTTCCTCGAGAGACCCAGTGGAAAACTATGCATCACGTACCACATCTCAGTGTAAGTTAACGAACACAATCTAAATATTAGTAATTAGTGAACAGACCAAAGTGTACAACTTCCTCGAGAGACCCAGTGGAAAACTATGCATCACGTACCACATCTCAGTGTAAGTTAACGAACACAATCTAAATATTAGTAATTAGTGAACAGACCAAAGTGTACAACTTCCTCGAGAGACCCAGTGGAAAACTATGCATCACGTACCACATCTCAGCGTAAGTTAACGAACACAATCTAAATATTAGTAATTAGTGAACAGACCAAAGTGTACAACTTCCTCGAGAGACCCAGTGGAAAACTATGCATCACGTACCACATCTCAGTGTAAGTTAACGAACACAATCTAAATATTAGTAATTAGTGAACAGACCAAAGTGTACAACTTCCTCGAGAGACCCAGTGGAAAACTATGCATCACGTACCACATCTCAGTGTAAGTTAACGAACA
Source organism: Symsagittifera roscoffensis (assembly GCF_963678635.1). Taxonomy (NCBI): domain Eukaryota; kingdom Metazoa; phylum Xenacoelomorpha; order Acoela; family Convolutidae; genus Symsagittifera; species Symsagittifera roscoffensis. The sequence goes on along the minus strand of NC_087071.1, from coordinate 35,684,557 downwards.
CAATCTAAATATTAGTAATTAGTGAACAGACCAAAGTGTACAACTTCCTCGAGAGACTCAGTGGAAAACTATGCATCACGTACCACATCTCAGTGTAAGTTAACGTACACAATCTAAATATTAGTAATTAGTGAACAGACCAAAGTGTACAACTTCCTCGAGAGACCCAGTGGAAAACTATGCATCACGTACCACATCTCAGTGTAAGTTAATGAACACAATCTAAATATTAGTAATTAGTGAACAGACCAAAGTGTACAACTTCCTCGAGAGACCCAGTGGAAAACTATGCATCACGTACCACATCTCAGTGTAAGTTAACGAACACAATCTAAATATTAGTAATTAGTGAACAGACCAAAGTGTACAACTTCCTCGAGAGACCCAGTGGAAAACTATGCATCACGTACCACATCTCAGTGTAAGTTAACGAACACAATCTAAATATTAGTAATTAGTGAACAGACCAAAGTGTACAACTTCCTCGAGAGACCCAGTGGAAAACTATGCATCACGTACCACATCTCAGTGTAAGTTAACGAACACAATCTAAATATTAGTAATTAGTGAACAGACCAAAGTGTACAACTTCCTCGAGAGACCCAGTGGAAAACTATGCATCACGTACCACATCTCAGTGTAAGTTAACGAACACAATCTAAATATTAGTAATTAGTGAACAGACCAAAGTGTACAACTTCCTCGAGAGACCCAGTGGAAAACTATGCATCACGTACCACATCTCAGTGTAAGTTAACGAACACAATCTAAATATTAGTAATTAGTGAACAGACCAAAGTGTACAACTTCCTCGAGAGACCCAGTGGAAAACTATGCATCACGTACCACATCTCAGCGTAAGTTAACGAACACAATCTAAATATTAGTAATTAGTGAACAGACCAAAGTGTACAACTTCCTCGAGAGACCCAGTGGAAAACTATGCATCACGTACCACATCTCAGTGTAAGTTAACGAACACAATCTAAATATTAGTAATTAGTGAACAGACCAAAGTGTACAACTTCCTCGAGAGACCCAGTGGAAAACTATGCATCACGTACCACATCTCAGTGTAAGTTAACGAACACAATCTAAATATTAGTAATTAGTGAACAGACCAAAGTGTACAACTTCCTCGAGAGACTCAGTGGAAAACTATGCATCACGTACCACATCTCAGTGTAAGTTAACGTACACAATCTAAATATTAGTAATTAGTGAACAGACCAAAGTGTACAACTTCCTCGAGAGACCCAGTGGAAAACTATGCATCACGTACCACATTTCAGTGTAAGTTAAAAGCGTAATATTTAGATTAATAAATTAATTTTTAATCCTTTTTCAAAATTAAATGGCTCTGAGTCAAACTATGCATCACATACCACATTTCAGTGTAA
>NC_087071.1:35659502-35682957 GCF_963678635.1 Symsagittifera roscoffensis | reverse complement strand
GTTACAATGGAAACGCGTCTTAAAAACGATGCTTAATCCAAGAGCTTACTTTAAATGGAAAGGATTTTTTTTTCGTTTTTTTTCTTATTGTTTGGATTTTCATCTTTGCAGTTCTTTCCTGTGTTAAAAAACTGTTTACGCGGAAACGCAGTCTGAAAATAAGAAAGAGTGAACTGCTTTTTGGTAGACTTAATTGTAGACGGTTGTTTCATTTTTTTTGTAATGATCGACATAATGAACTAATAAACTAATCGTATCAGAGCTAACCCTTGAATGTTTCGACTGCCTTATAAGGTCTATGGAGCTGCAATAACATGAAAAAAATAAAAGTAACAAAAGTAAAATGGTTTTTTTAATTTGAGTTCTTTTATGTAAAAAACATCCCCCCACACGCCATATAAAAAACACGTGATAAATTTTGCTCCTAGTATCAAATCAATTTTGGCAGCTAAGCTTCCTTCAATCAATTTAGAACAATTTCTAAGACGGATTAATTCTCCGTTAATAGCGCGAAATACATCGCGCGTTAATTTTCCTAAGTTGGCAAATTTTTTTAAATCCCCTTTATTCTATAAAAAAAGATCCCAAGTGAACTTTTTTTCAAATTTAAGCTCAGGAAAACAATACTTTTTTTGAATGGTATGAAAAAATTCCAATAAAAATGGCTAGTTAAAAAGTCGAAATTTGTCTGAAGAAAAAAAAATCACCTCAAGCACAAATATTCCATTAATTTCCTTAGGAAAGTTGAAACCCTTGTTAGATTTCGTCAAACGAAACTTTTCGAAAACAAGTGGAAATGATCTGCAATAAAATTTTTCTTTTCTCTGCAAGTTAACATTTCATATTTTCGCAGAAGTAGATTTTGTTGGCAGCGGACTTGAATATATATACTGAACATGGACATAAAAGTACATGGGAAGGTTGCCTACAATTTTTGTTGCAAAATCAATATGAACTACTGTTTAAACGTTTTTCCCAAGCTTCGCTTTTTGTAAACAAATCAATGTTTTGATTAAAATTTTATGTTTCTGCAAAAGTTTTTGGTTGAGCCGTTATATTAAAAAAGATACTCTATCCCACAAGTAATTTCAATGTCCTTTAGTGTCGTTTATTGTCCAGTAATCCGTTATTTAGGTCTTTTATCGCCTCAAATCAGTTTGGAGGGATTAACGAGTTGATTAATTTGCTGCTTACACTATGCGTTAAGAAAAATTTAGCACATATTGCAGGTGATTTGTGATTTAAATTTGAAAATGTTTTTTTTTTAAAAGATAACCACATTTGGGATTTTGTTTTTCAGTTTTTGAGCTCAAAGTATTAGGCTTTTTTCTAGATTGTGCAAAAATCCCCTCAAAAAATGTCAATTTAAAAAATGCAATATGACAGAAAAACCACCCTGAGTACAAGCATTTAATTCTTCATTATTTTTCATGGGTTCTTTGTAGGTTTATGGGATCTATTTTTGACCGCATGAATTCGTTCAACAATTTGATCAAATGCATTATTTTTACTTAATTTCGAAAGGTGTACGAAAAATACTGGATTATGATAATAACTGGAGAGAATGAGGGCTACTGATGAAGGAAGACTTAAGCAAAAACTTTATTATATTTAAAACAATTTATTTGTGAATTATTAAAAATGCGTGTATTTTGTCTATTCTCAATACGCCGAAAACCTGTATCATTGTCCACTCATTCAGGGGCGGATTTAGGGGGAGGGGCGGGGGGGCCAATTCTCCCCTCAGGGATTCGACCCCCTGCCAACCCAAAGTGTACTTTTTTTTTTGGTAATTTTTGAAAAATAGATTTTTGGCCGACCGACCCTAAAAATTTTCTAAAGGCGCCTTTGGCGCCAATATATACTAATTTTGATTGGGGAGCGCGCGCCGAAAAAAAATGCGATTTTTATCAAAATTTTCCAAAAAGTACCTAAGAACGCCTTTTTGGCCTGTTTTTCAAAAATTTTGACTGCGGCGCAGAATTTTCGGCCTAAACAGGGTCTCTTTAATGCTTTGGGAGAACTCGAAAAAAAACTTTTGAAAATCCACCCCCCCCCCCCCCCTCGAGAAAATGCTAGATACGCCCCTGCACTCATTGGATTGAGCAGGAATTTTCGACGTGAAGTTGCGACTTGATTTTGTTCAAAAAAATCATTTTAGGGCCCTTCTACAAAAGCTTTGGTTAAAAAATGGTCAACTCCAGCCCGCTTTCCATCAAACTGAGTGTAGTTTTGTGTCAAATACCATTTTGAAAAAATTAAGAAATCTTATTCAAAATGCTGCCGCTAAATGATACTGAAAAGCAGACTATTCGCAAAAATTTGGGAAACAGAGTATTTAAGTTCAAGTATCGTGTTCTTGTAGCGACACCTGCTGCACATGCACTAGAACCTACAAGTAGGTATTATACTTAATCTAAAACTATTTATTTTTTTTGGTCTTGTTTTTTTCTCGATCAAGGAAGCTGATTGAACTTGTTTACCTCAATACGAGCAACTAATCTGACCCTGTAAAAATCATGTCAAGGAACCTAAATAACCAATAAGCCCTATTTTTGGCAATCACTGGTGCTGAAATTCTTCGATAATGAAAATCCCCCCTGTAACCATTTAGCACGGTGGTGAGGCGTTCACTTCGAGATAGTCAGATCGTGTAATCAATCCCTTGCCATGTCAAGAATACTGTGTGAGGACGAGCTCTCACTCTACATCTAGCTTCAAATTTACCACAGCTTGACTGATTACGGCCGCAATAGTTGTATCACAATAATAAACTATTCTAATTCTGTATATCTATGTACAATTGCTGTACATAAACTTAAAAGACTAAAACTATTAAAAGGAAGTATGTGAATTAAGAACGTTAAAAAGACAACTGAACTTTTGTCATATCGACCAATGGTCGTAACTAAATTGGATAACAGGTATTAATTAAATACCGAAGGTCATTTAAGATACTAAAACAAATCACAACATTTCCCACCGGGGAAAAAAATAAAACTGCATACTAATTACATAACTCTATATACACCCTTTTCCCCCTTTGAGAATGAACAAGATTTTACGAATTGCGCCATGAAGGTAAACATACAGAAGCAAAATAGTCTCTACAAATGAGAGAGAATGTACAATGTACAGGGTGAATATACAGAATTACAAATTTACAAAATCCAGCAACTAACTAAATTGAAACTAAGCTAACGGTAATCCACAACATGTACATTAACATGTACAATTGTATCTACAGATAACTAATAAAACCAGAAGGTAAGGTATGGGTAAAGTTTGTATTTTTTTCAATTTATTTAATACGTGAGTTAGTTAAATTGGTTGTCAAAATCATCCAGTTTAGCCCTCATTTCCGAATCGATAGTCGAGGAAATTTCGCTGCAGTTGTCTACCTCGTGCGGAGAGTCCTTTGTGATCTGATAAGCTGAGTGTGAGCCTGAGGAATTTTTGTTGAAGATGAACTTCATTGGAGCTTCATTTACTGGTCTGACCGGCGGGAGAGAATTCTTTCATGACCAGGTTAATGTCGTTTCCGCAATAAGTGTTTGTCGGGGAGGGGCCTCCGCTAGTGGTGTCAATAAATCAGACGGTGATGAGACCGTGAAAGTTGCCCTGGGAATGCCAAGGGAGGTAGTAAATAATGAGGGTGACGCCCCTGTGTCATCTTTTCTAGGACCACGTCGATAAAGCTGCGATTTCCGTAGAATTGGGACACATTCCTGCGTGGTCTAGATTGTCGTAAATTTATTGTTGTCTTCAGACCCTTCTGCTTCGGCTGAGTCGGGGATGTTAACGATCCCCCGGAGGTCGGTGTTTACTGGCCTTTCTGAGCTCGAGTGTGGGGAGTCGACGGTACCTGTAACACTTAAGCCCTGGTAAGATTCGGGATGATGGCTCTGAGGTATATTATTATTGTTCACATCGTCGAAGTAATAATCAATTATCCCGTCCCACGAGTTTAGATTTAATGAGGATGAAGAACCTGAAGAAATTTGAGAGGAATCTTGAGTGGCCACGCTCACAGTCGGTGCACCAGTCCATGCTCTGTTAGTGATCGCTCCTGAGGTGCCTTGTCCCGAATGCCCAGAGGGTGGCGATACTGCTTTCTTCGGTGGTGAGAGTTTCCTTTTTCCAGCTAAACTCGAATGAGTATGAAATTTATGACCGTTGGGTGTCTGATTAACTATTATTTTTTTTTATGCCCAGGGAGTATTTTTCTTTTGATGGGAAGGATTGTCAAGGGTTATGGTGTGTTCTAAAGAGTCAATAAAATCCTTCTTAACTAGATTAAAATATGGATCCTTATGTTTCCTGTTAGAGACCTTTCTATATAAATTACCTCCCATGACTGCTTTTCTTTTTGCGAGAGGTTCTGAAGCTTGTTTGTTATCGTCCGGGTTTGTATTTGTAGTGACCGTCCTAGCTAGTGGCAGGTTGCTTTCTGGGTCTGACATGCTGTCCTTTTCCTCGTCCAGATATCCATCTTCTGCCCTGTCGTGGAGTTCCCAGTTAGTGGCCCGATCTTTGGACATGATAGCTTTCCCTTTATCTAAATGGTCAATATCGGACATAAGGTTTTTCCTCCTAGTGTTCGCTGCTCTATTAAAATGTTTTTCAAATGGGGTACAGCCGATAGCAGATTGCTTCGAGATTCTCAAATTCCAAATAATTTTTTCAATCGACTCGTTTATTGAAGGCTTGGGTAATTCGAAAGACATTGCTAGTAGTTTCGATTTAATCGTGTAAACTAATCTTTCCACTAGCCCATTGGATCTGTGATCGCCGACTGTGCAGTAAATAATTTCAATGTTGAATTTTTTGCAGAAGTTTTTGAAATCATGGGATAAAAAGCATGACCCATGGTCGACTCTGATTTTTCTTGGGAACCCGTGAAGATGACAGTAATCGTTTAAGAAGGAAATTACATTTTTCGTAGAGGTGTTTTCGTAGAGGTTAACGATTTTGGCCAAAGGGAACTTTGTAGAGCGGTCAATGCAAAGAAGGATGTATTTTTTGTTATCCCAGAACGTGTCTAACGGTCCCGCAAAGTCCAGATTGATTTCTTCATTCGCGAATGTCAACGTCGGAAGTTTCGAAATATTATGAGTCCCTAATAAAACTTTAATGTTCTTACCAGCTTTTAAGCATTGACTACACGCTCTCCCGTGGTGGTAAATTTCTCGATAAATGTGCGGCCAGCACAAGTATTCGGCTAGTGATTTCATCCCAAACTGTCCTGGATGAGTCTCATGGAGCATCAAATTGAAAATTCTCCTGATGGTAGGTGGAAAGACGAATTTGTTATCGAGGAAAAGCAAATCGTCCTTAACGCTTAGATCTTTGGCGTAGATTTTCATGTAAGCTCCGTGTATGCCCATTGGTCGATTCGTCTTTATCGTCTCGATCAAGTCCCACAGCACTTTCTCTTCCCCGGTCATAATTTGCAGCAGTTTCTTTGAACAGTGGTTTTCAGGGCGAATCGGGGAATTCGGTAGATTTAAGTCCGCCTTGTATCTTCTTACGAGGTTCGCGTGGTCTCGGTGAAAGTCGGTCATCTCTGAATTTGAGAGCAATTTTGTGTTCTTCGGGGATGATCAGTAGGAGTTCATTAACTTTATCTATTGGGAATTCTAGTTTTTTTTGGAGGATGGTAAAAATTGTCTGTTTTCTAATATAAAATGTAACAGGACTTTGTCCGTAAAGGTAATAATTTTAAGATTGAATTTCGAGTTATCAACAGGTTGGCAATTTGAAGTACAATTTTTTGTCCGAGTATGATTGTTATGACAAATTTTTATCGACCGAGCGATACAAGATATGATAGCAGCAATAATTTTGAGATTAAATAAAGCTAAAGAGCGTTTTAACTGATTCTGACCAATCACGTCACGTTGCTTGAATTTTTGTTTCTTGACGGGATTGTAATAACTCGAGAATTAGTATTTACAGCGACCGCTGGTCTATCTACAGTAGTTACAATAACAATTTTAGAATGTTGTTTATTCAATAGAATTTTCTGAATTTTGTCGATTGAAGCGACTACAAATTCATCGTCATAGTGAGAAATTGGGAGGGCTTTGCCCGAAGGAAGTCTAGATAAAAGATCTGTAAAACCCATATCCTTTCCCGGTAAATGCGATATTTTAAAATTGAATGGTAAAAGCCTGTTCACCCAACGGGTCAATCGACCTTGCATCGTTTTATTCCCATGGTTTGCTGAGAGTGCTGATAGTAATGCTTTATGGTCTGTTACTATTTGAAATTCAATTCCATACAGGTAGTTTCCAAAGTGTTCGGTTGCCCATACGACTCCCAGCAACTCTAATTCATTGGTAGAATACTTCATTTCATGGTTATTCAAAAATCTAGATGCGATTGCGATTGTTTTCCACTGGTCGCCCTGTAATTGTTCTAGAGTCGCACCTAGTCCGTTGTGTGAAGCATCTGTTTTCAATCTTGTCTTCTCTTTTATATCAAAGTGACTGTTTTCTGTGATACTTACGATTTCCGCTTTTAACTTTTCAAACGCTATAGAAGGATTTTTTTTAGGAGAGGACGAAGGGGATAACCTTGGGTCGATAAGCTAAGGACGAATTTTACGTACTGGTTTATCGAACCGAAGAACGAACGTAATTCGGAATTATTCTTGGGGGTTGGAAGTTTTTAATTGCGTCAGCTTTTCCTACCAAAGGTTTTACTCCGTCGCCGGAAATTTTGAAGCCAAGTCATTCGATATCTGTTTTAAAAAATTCGCATTTCCCCCATTTAACTGCCATATTGTTCTTATCTGATATTGATAAGATTTTATACACTATTGCTTTGTGTTCTTCAAAGGATCTACGCAAAGCTACCACGATGTCGTCTATGTATCTATGTAGCAATTTGTGAAAGGGATATTTTTTAACAGTGAGTCCATGACCCGTTGAAATTCATTTGGCACGTCCCCCAGTCCGTAAAATCCCGTTAAAAATTGATACGTTCCGGTAGTTTTGCCGCCTACTATACTAATATTGCACTGCTTACTCGTTTGTTCGCATAGTGTGAGATGGCTATACGCATTTTTCAGGGCTAGATTACTAAACCAAACTCGCCCGTTGGATTTCTTTGAAATTTGAAGAGCCACGTTGTCTATAAGTTCGTGGATGTTCGGCATTTGATAATTATTTTTAAAAATTTGATCGTTCAATAATTTGGAGTCTATTGCCAGTTTGATCGAAGTATCCTTTTTCCGAGTAATTACAATTGGGCTGATAAAGCAATCTTCGTCGCATTTCTCTAATTTCATTATATGACCTTCTGTCTCCATTCTTTTTAATTCTTCGTTCACTCCAGCGAGTAAGTGAATCGGGACTCTTCTCCCTTTGGATTATATTGGTTTAAAAGGTGAGTGGAAATGAGTTACTTTTCGGTCGTTAGGTTTTTTCCCCACTCTAATGAATAGTTCTTTGAACTCGTTAAAAATCTTGCCAGATAAAGAAGGTAAGTTTTTGTACTCACGCTCGAGTGTAGGTTGGTTGACCATGCAAATTGATTGGGGGCATTTCCTCTGTGTCACTTCTATGCCCAGCGATATAAGTCTTTTATCCTTTTCTCCACGGGGTGTATTTTGAGGTTCGGATATCTCAGTTTAATTTCGAGTAATACATTCTATTTTGAAAAACTTACGGGGCTTGCTGAATCTACTGGTATGTTCATATTTACAATCATATCCCAGCCGATGCCTAAGTTCAGGAGTTTCTTTGTTTCGAGACCATTTTTGTCGTAAATAGTTCTCACACTCAACTATTCTAATTCTGCTTACCTATGTACAATTGCTGTACATAAACTTAAAAGACTAAAACTATTAAAAGGAAGTATGTGAATTAAGAACGTTAAAAGGACAACTGATCTTTTGTCATATCGACCAATGGTCGTATCTAAAGTGGATAACAGGTATTAATTAAATACCGAAGGTCATTTAAGACACTAAAACAAATCACAACACACAATAAAATTCTACACGCAGAAAAATTGACATTGAGTAAAAAGAGCTTCGCTCAACAAAGTATCTCAGTCTGGAATGTGGTGAAAAAAGAGAAACGGACTGTGCTTAGAGATGGTGGTTAGCCTCTCATAATTCTATATTCTGCGAATCGCAGAAACCACTTTTTGTTTCTGCGCAGGTTGCTTGTCTGATTTATAGTTGGTACCAAAACGTTCGCCTTACATTTTTCATTCTTTGAATCTGAACGAAATTAATAATGCTGATGTTGCTCTTTGTATAGTCGAATATCATTTTTCACACTTTTCAGTCCCTTAAAACTGAAAAAAAGTCTCCAACTCAATTTTTGAGCAAAATTCCAGAAAGTCACAGATATTGCTATTAGTTTAGCATTCACTTTAGTTCTTTTGCCAACGCATTATAGAGCATTGGGAAAACAATTCGTCTGGAATTTGAGGAAGCAAAAGAAACAGTCTATGCATAGATAACAGGCAGATTATTTAAAAAAAAAAGGCAGATTACTTGTTCCGACTTTCGAAAAAAGTGATGGAATATTTGTGATCGTTTTGTTTTTTTTTCTCCGGCAATTGAGCACTTTTTGACATTTTTTAAGAACTTTTCGAAAAGTATTAGTGTCTTGAGCTCAAGTTTAACACGATAATTCTTCTGTGACTAGTTTTTATAAAGCTAGAGTGGTTTAAAATTCAACTTGAGCAATTTTTGTTTAAGTCACAGATATTGCCTTTAATTTGGCCGCCACTAAAATTCTGTGTGATCCTACTTTTTGGTAAATTATTGTGTAGCATTGACAAATTATCTCAGTCTGGAATGTGGAGACGCAATAGAAACAAACTATGCATAGATAAAAGGCAGATTATTTCTTTAAAAAGGCAGATTACTTGTTCCGACTTTCGAAAAAGTGATGGAATATTTGTGATCGGTTTGGTTTTTTCTCCGGCAATTGAGCACTTTTTGACATTTTTTAAGAATGTTTCGAAAATTATTAATGTCTTGAGCTCAAATTTAACACAATAATTCCTCTGTGACTAGTTTTTATAAAGCTAGAGTGGTTTAAAATTCAACTTGAGCAATTTTTTTTGAAGTCACAGATGTTGCCTTTAATTTGGCCTCCACTAAAATTCTGTGTGATCCTACTTTTTGGTAAATTATTGTGTAGCATTGACAAATTATCGCAGTCTGGAATGTGGAGACGCAATATAAACAGACTATGTATAGATAAAAGGTAGATTTTTCCAAAGAGAGGGTTGGAATATTTGTGCACGGCGTGGGCTTTTCTCCGGACCAATTTTGACTTTTTAACCAGTAATTGTTGTCAAATGTTTTGCATTATTCAAAAAGTTTTAGTGTCGTGAGCTCAAATATACGTAATCAAAAATATGAACTTAATATGAGCTCAAAAATATGCATTGAGAAACTAATTCAGTCTAGTACGTGGGACAGCAATGAAAACTGACTATGCATAGACAAAAGGGAGATTGCATGTTTAAAAAGACAGATTGCTTGTTGTTCCGACTTTCAAAACTTGGGACAATAATTGAAACCCACTATGCATAGACAGGCCTGATTGATAGCCTTTCATAGATTTTCTGCGATTCGCAGAATCCTCAATTATTATTAGGATTATTTTGATTATTTCATCATGAAAAAGTTGGTGCCATAGTAGTACCAAAGGGGGGACTCTGAGTTAAGGAGAGTCCGTCCCCGTCCTCGTCCCCATCCCCCCTACTAAGTCCACCCCTTTTTTTTGATCTGGTTTGTTTTGTGTTTGTTTACTAGGAGATCTTTCTGCTGCTCTTTTTCGCCACGGAGTACTTCATCCGAGTGTGGTCTGCAGGGTGTAGAGTGAAGTACAGGGGGTTCAAAGGCAGATTCAGATTCGCCAGGAAACCAGTCGCATTCATCGGTCAGTTCCAGCTAAGTTATAAATCGGGGAGGGGAAAGGAAGAAAGAAAGAGGCCTACTTAACCATTTCGCCGCTCCCCCTATGGTACCTAGTAAAGAATATCGACCCCTATAAAAAACTAATTCAACAGTTATGCATATGTCAATTTGTATCTTGTACCAAACCGCCCCCCTTCACTTAAGAAAGAAAGACAGAAAGAAAGAAAGAAAGAAAGAAAGAAAGAAGAAAGAAAGAAAGAAATAAAGAAAGAGAGAAAGAATTTATTTACTTATCCAAAATCAATTATCCTATCAAACTTATCCAAACTAAAAATTGATTAGAAAAAGCACCAAAACTAAGGATAGCAAAGACAAAGGGTATTATCAATGCCCACTGAGATTCTACCCTTGAAAATGTGGAAAAAACCAATGTAAAAGTTTTAAAATGTGAAAATGTGAAAAAAAAGCCAATAAGAAATACCAATCAGAGTTTTCACCCGGGTTGACAAAAAATGCTTATCATACAATTCCATACTATGGAAAAAATGTTTATCATACGATTCCATTCAGTTCCATAGAATAAAAAAATCGTATGAAAATCACATGATAAACATTTTTTCCATACAATGGGATTGTATGATAGCCATTTTTGCCATTAAATGGAATTGTATGATAGGTGTTTTTGCCTTAAACCAAAAAGTTGTTTTTTGTTTCTAATTTTATTTTCTGAAACAATTTGGGTTCTGTTTGCAACCGAACCCAAATGACAAAGACTTTGGTTACTCAAAGCACCAAAGGTTGGACAAAGGTCTTGCTTTTGCAATGCATAGAAAACGCCCTGAATTGTCTTCGAGCTGTCTTTCACAAATAATATAACAAATTTTTCGATGATGATTATTTTAATTTTTTGAAATTTCAAATTATCAGACATTGATCAGGGCATACATAAACACGCCATACAAAAGAAATAGGAAATTTTTGAAAAAAAAAATTTCGAAGTACAAAGAAAAAAAGCCAATATAAAAAAGCCAGCGTTTTTGAAAAAAAGTTTTGAAGTAAAAAGAAAAAAAGGCCAATATTATCGTATCCAGGACTACGTTATGCACACAAAAAATTAAATTTTGCAGGCAAAATTTTTTTCGAAAAACGTTTGTTGGTTGAAAAAAAAACAAAAAAAATGTGGGGCAAATTTTCACAATTACTTGGAAAATTTTTTGTGTCGCGGCTAAAGCTTGTTTATCGAAAAAATGATTATCATACCATTTTCATAAAATGGAAATCGTATGATAAACGTTTTTTTTCTCAAAAAAATGAAAAAAATGGGCCAACTTGATCTAAGTTAACCAGAAAACGAATCAAACTCATTTAAACTTACATAAAAATTCTTTTTGAAGGTTTTTCTGAAAAAAAAAATTCAATGAAAAAAATGCTTATTATACAATTTTCATAAATGGAAATCCTATGATAAACATTTTTTCCATATCACCCATGCACGGAATTGTTTGATAAGGATTTGTTTGCATGGAATTGTATGATAAGCATTTTTTTTCTATGGAGGTCAACCCGGGCAACTGTTAATCAGCATGAAGCTGTTACCAAATGTCTTAGAAACATTTTCTGTATAGATAAAGTTTTGTGAAATTAGGTTAATTACTCGTCTTAAAAAGGTTCATATAAGTAAAATGAACAATTTGAGTGGCGCAGAAAATTTGGTCAAATTGGGTTATAGAGAACTGGGAGAGCTCCGAAAAATTTGGTCGACCTAAAAAAAAGGTCGACAAAATTTTCAATTTTTTTTTTGAAAATCTGTCCCCTCGAGAAAATCCTAGATCCGCGCCTGGTTTCATAATTAAAAAAAAACATTTCTTTCAGATATAGCCGAGTTTATAGGTCATTTCTGATAATTTAATTGTTTTTAATTTTAAATAAGTTCACATTTTGAGTTATGTTTTTTTGGGTTCTGTTTGCAGATTTGTTTGTGATCTTGGCTTCAATTGTGGCCCTTCTCTCTGACTCAGACAGCAGAATATTCGCAGGAGCCACCATCAGGTAACTTTTACACAAGTAAACATAGTAAACATAGTGTTTTATGATCGAGTTATTAAAGTTTCTTTCAAAGTATTAATAGAAAATAAACTTCAAGATTTAATAGAAAATAAACTTCTATTTAAATTCAAGTTGTTTAAAAAAAAAATCGTGATCGAGTATAAATAAGTATTACCTGATAAATTTATCAGCGTTCAGTATTTTACTTATTTGCAGTTATTGATGTTGTCAAAAAAACAAAAAAAAACGTTTTTTTTGCTTATTTTTTGGTGAACAGTGATCTATTTAACTTTGGGTTCTTGCCGTCGTCTAACATAATTGTCATTTTTATAAAGTAACGAAGATTTTTACAGGGTTATGTATCAAAATCAAATATGTTTGTTGTGGTCTAATTAGTCCGCATGCCAATTTTTGCAACAATCGGATAATGTGAACAGAAAAGTTACTTCTAAAACACTATAGATGAGTGGGGGATTGAAGAGGAAAAAGAGCCTAACTTTGACCTTTTATCCATAATAGGTCATCGGATTTAACTATTGTCATTGATTTTGACCCTTCTCTCTCCTAGGGGTATCCGATTCCTGCAGATGTTGCGGATGTTGCATGTGGACAGAAAGGGGGGCTCCTGGAGACTCCTCAGCTCAGTAGTGTACATCCATAGACAGGTCACTTGTTATGTCACACATTACATCACTAATTGTGTCACACATGAACGCATTATGTCACACATTATGTCACACATTCACACATTATGCCATTCATTCTGGCATACATTCACGCATAATGTCACTCATTATGTCACACATTATGTCACGTTTTCACTCCACTCATTTTGTTACTTATAATAGCAAATTGATTGACAGCTTTTTTAAGAAGTCAAGACCACTTTTTGCCTTTTTGCAAATTAATTGAGGAAATTGAACAAAAAAGTATTTTCACAGATTCAATGATGATCTTCAAGGGATACGAATTTTGGGCGAATTAAGGGTGGGAAAAGGAGGCGGATGTGTCCCCCAGGAGTTTGACCTCTTCGCCGCCCAACGTGTCGCCCTTTTGTTAAATTTTTTGTTTTTGTTTGCGATTCGCAGAAAATCTAGGAAAACTATCAGGCCTCACCGTTAATTGCATGGAATTTTTATCTTCCGAACGAACCCTGAAAAATCTCTAAAATAACTTTGCCACCGATAGCGCTCAAAAACTGCGGATCTATAAAACTCTTTTCTAGTTCAATTCTTGTTTGAAAAAATGACGGGAACAAGATATGTGTATTTATTTTGAACAATTTGGGTTTTTGATCTCTTGTCAAATGTTTTCCAGGAACTCATCACCACTCTCTACATTGGCTTTCTCTGTCTCATTTTCGCATCTTACTTGGTCTACCTGTTCGAATTCAACGCCGGATCATCTTCACAATCTTCGTCGTCAACTTCAGCCAACTTCTTAGTGTTAGACTCCTCAAAGTCTGAGTCATCGAACAGACCTCCGGATCCAGGGGTGTGGTCTACTCTGTTCCCTCCTAATGGGTTAAGCAGAAGGAGTGCTGAAAAAGGTAGGCATTTTCAGTTTTGAAGACTTCCATTTTTCATGTACAGAGGGAATTTTTCCCAGTTTGAAACTTGTTTTGTGGAAAAAGCAGAACAATTCTCATTCTATTGAACAAAAAAAAGTTGTATTGGCCATTGACTGTTAAAGTTTTTTCAAAAAATTTTCCTTTGTCATTTCGATGAAAAAGATTTTTTTTTCGCTTTTTCATTTTTTTTTATTCGAAAAAATACCAGATGGTGACGAAACAAGTGCGACTGGATCATCGGAAACAGGAGAAGGAGACGGAGACGGGGGAGGTTGCTCATGTGCTTCGACTTCTAGTCGGGGGTCTCATTTCGCCCCTCCTCCTAGGAGAGGAGGAAGAAAAGAGGAGGGGGCGAGTGCATTCGGGAACTACGCCGATGCTCTGTGGTGGGGAATTGTGAGTTTTGTTTATTTATTCATTTTTTTATAATGATTTTCATCTGAACTAGCCAGTTTATCTTTGTACAAATTTAAACAAAAGCATTTTAATATTTTAATTATGTTTAAAAGTCGTCTGCCGGTTGATCGGATCTTGTTCAAACCTTCCCCTTACGGTGCTTAAAATCTGAGTAGAACAAGGGATTTTTTTGGGGGGTTGCTTTTTCAAAGTTTGGTACTTAAATGGTACTTAATATCTATTTCAATTGAACAAGGGAATAGGGGGGAGGATTGCTCTTTTAAATTTTTTCGCTGCTAATGATCATCATTGTGTTTCTGCTTTAGACAACAGTGACTACGATCGGCTACGGGGACATCGTCCCACAGACTTGGATGGGCAAAGTGGTAGCCTCCATATTCAGCGTGTTCGCCATATCCTTCTTCGCACTTCCCGCGGTCAGTTCAAACTACTTAACTGCTCAGTAGGCCGAATTTAAAAAATCACTTTCTTCGAATACTCAAGCTCTTTGAAACTTTTAAAATCTTCAAAATAGGAGAGTGTCGTTTCAAAAAACGCTCGAAATATGACATACTTCGTTAACCACATTTTTTGTCAGACAATTGACATTTTCTGTTATTTCGATTTTTTTGATCTTTTTGACATAAACTATCGGTCATATATTTTTAAGGCTAGAACTAAAATTGGTTTAAGATCATAAATCGAAGTTAGAAACTTCAATTATTTTGTCAATCAAATTTTTGCGGAGAATCTTCGACCTATTTTGATATATTACATTGTAGTTTATCGAATCCAACTTTTTTTGTTATTATTTGGCAGTAAATTTTTACGGAAACTTAATCGCAAATCCATAAATTTTGTTGATTTTGAAAATCTATGCCGTTAATTGAGAGCAATAACCTTCATTTAATGCAAAACAGTTTGAATTAATTCTTTAGTAGTTACTGATGTTTGGTACGGTTTATGCAAATTACCGCTTAAGTTATTCCAGGAATTATATAATCAGAAACTGCTCCTAATCTGATAAACTAATATCTATGTTGAAAAAGAAAACTCTCAAAGCGCTTATTCAATAGATATGCTAACTCTAGCTTTTTCCATGCTAATTCCAGGTAATTTGCGGGAAAATGATGGTCGATCGATAACAAAAGCATACTTTTTAAAAGGGTATAAACTAAAGCCGTTTGAAAAGTATGTCCAATTATTGCTTCACAAAAACTGCTGATAAAAAGTGGCCTTTTCTATCCAGAGCAAGTTGAAAATAAAACATCTATGGAATTTGGGCATTGATTAATTTCATCTTTGTTTTCAGACAGAAAAAAAAACGTTTAAAAATACTCGCTGCTGCAAGCAATGAGTTTGAGGCAAAAGTATTTACAAAAGCGCAATTCATCTGCATAGCCGTTTGAAAATGATTTTTTTTAGACTGATGAAAAATTTGTTTGCTTGTGAATGAAAAAAATCTAAATGTGCTTAGTTTTCAGTTCTTAGAAAATTTTATGAATCATAAATCTTATATATTAAATGAAAGTCTTAATGCGCTATGGATGCAACGTTTTAACTTTTCTATCGAGTTCAACGTTTAAAAATTATTCAGAGCAACCATCAGAGGAAGATGAACTCGATCCAGCTTCTAGGCTAGACAGTACCTGTCTAATTTTTGTCCAAAGTTTGTGTTTACAGATTCATTTCAGTCTGAAACGAATCCACTAAAAAACAACTTTCATGCTAAGAAAGAATTTTTTGCGAACCGATTCGGTCCATGAAAGAAACTGAAATATTTCAGCGTTTCATAGCATAAAAACAAGCTTGCTTAGAAAAACTGAAAATTTTCTCGAACCGATTCGGCCCACGGAATAACTTGAAATATTTCAAAGTTTCATAGCTTGAATAGCTTGCTTAGAAAAACTTGAATTTTTGCGAATCAAATCAGTTTATGAAATAACTTGAAAATGTTTCAAAGTTTAATGGCTAACGTAACTTACTAAGAAAAACTTGAACTTTTCGCCGACTGATTCGCTCTTTGAAACAACGCGAATTTTTTCGAAATTTTATTGCTTTAATAGCTTGCCTAGAAAAAGTTTACTTTTTTCGCGAATTGATTTCCGTGCTAAAAAAGAAACTTTTTGCGAAATCATTTGGTCCATGAAATAACGTTTCATAGCTTAAATATCTTGCTTAGAAAAACTTATGCATTACGCGAATCGTTTCAGTCTATGCAATAGCTTGAAACAATGTGAAATTTCATAGCTTTAAAAGCTTGCTTAGAAATCTTTTAAACTTTTCGCGAACCAATTTATTCCACCGAATACCCTGAAATATTTCAAAGTTTCAAAGCTTGAATAGCTTGCCTAGAAAAACTTTTACTTTTCGCGAACCGGTTCGGTCTCCGAAATAAATTGAATTCATAGTTTCAAAAGCATGAAAACTTTCATAGCATGAATAGCTTGCTCAGAACATTTGAAGCATTTTGCGAACTGATTCAGTCTATGAAATAACTTGAAACATTTCAAATTTCCATAGCTTTAAAAGCTTAGTTAGAAAAATTTAAAATGTTCGCAAACCTAATCTGTCTTTGAAGTAATTTTTAAAAAGTTTTGTAGCTTGAATAGCTTGATTATTTTTTTCCGTGAACCGATTCGTTTCATTGAATATCATAAAAATGTCAAAGTTTCATTGCTAAAATAGCTTTCTTAGAAACACTTATTCATTTTGCCATCCGGTTCACTTTATGAAAAGACTTGAAATTTTTCAATGTTTCATAGCTTAAATAGCTGGCTTTGGAAAACTTCAACTTTTGCCGTAACGATTCGATCTATCAAACCGCTTTGATTTTTTTTAGAAAAACTAATTTCTAAAAACGAACTCGGAAAAAAACTTTTTCATAGCTACAATAACTTGGTTTATTAAAACTTCAATTTTTGGTGAACTGCCTTGCTCTATGAAATATTTTATTGAATTCCAAAGTTTCATCGCTCGATTAGCTTGCTTAGAAAACTTATAATTTTGCAAAAAGTTTCTGTCTAAACATCTCGAAATATTTCAATTGTTTATAGCTTCAATAACTTGCTGCAGTAAAATGTAAGTGTTATGCTATCCGATTAACTTCATGAAATAAATTGAGTTATTTTGAAGTTTCATAAATTAAATAGCTGCTAAAAAAAACCTTATTTTTTGCCAATTGATTGGCTCTTCGCAATGATCTGAAAATTTTCAAAAGTTGCCTTGCTTGAATACTAGAGGAAATTCACTTTTCGCATAACGATTAGATCTAAGAAACACTATGAAATATTTCAAAGTTTCATGGCTTAAATAAATTGCTTAGAAAAACTTGTTTCTGACTTGATTCTTAAAATGACTTGATTCCTAAAAAAACTTGAAACCTTTCAGTTTCATAGCTTGATTAGCTTAAAAACATTAAGTTTTCAAAAACCGAATAGTTCTTTGAAATAACTCGAAATTTTTTATATATTGAGTGAATGAAAAAGAAAAACTTCATGTTTTCGCTATCCGATTCTCTGCATAAAAAGTTTTTGAAACTAATATTAGGAAACTAATTCAGTTTTTGAAACTAATTCAGTTTTTAAAAACTGAACATTTCGCAATTTAATTTGTTTATAAAATTATTTGAAACAATTCAAAGTTTCATAGCTTGAATAGCTAGCTTAGAAAAGTTCAATTTTTTTATGCTTCGATTTAATCTACGAGTTTAATAGAAAAGTTTGATAGCCCGAATAGCTTGCTTAGTAAAACCTAATTTTGTTGGAAAAATGGAAACAGATGATGAAATAGCTGGTGAAATTTCATAGCTTGAATAGCTTGCTCAAAAAAAACATAAGCTTTCGGCGAACCGATTCGGTCTAAGAAATAAGTTGAAGCCTTTCAAAGCTTAAGCCAAGTAGCTAGCAAAGCAAAATTTTTTTTTGCTAATCACTTTGATCTATGAATCATTTCTTCGTTCCATCGCTTGATCGGCTCCAAAAAAAATCTTAAAGTTAACTTTATGAAAAAATTTCAAGTATTTTGAAGTTTTATTGGTTCGATGGCTTCAGCAGAAAATTTTAATTTTTCGTTATTCGATTTGTCTTCGTTTGTTACAAAGATTCGTAGCTTGAATAGCTTGCTTAGAAAGTTTGGAAATTTTCCAATTTGGTCTATGGAAATACTTTGTTTTTCAAGTATTGCAAAGTTTTATTGGTTGAATGGTGCAATAAACAAAATTCACTTTTTTTCGCTATTCGATTGCTTTCATAAGATAACTTGGAAAAAAATCAGAGCTTGAATAGCTTAAGAAAACTTTTTGCTCACTGATTGCTTTATGAAATTTTTACTTCAGTTTTTTTTCAAATTGATTAGCTCTAACAAACAAATTGAATTGTTTCACTTTCTTAGCTTGCTTAGAAAAGTTTTATAATTTTTCGCGAAGCCAATCAGTCTTTAAAATTTTAGTTTTAATAAAAATTTGATTATTCGCGGATCGATTCGTTGAATGAAATAATTTAAAACTATTCAAATTTTTGTCGCTTAAATGGCTTTAAATTATAAAACAAATTTTGGCCATTCAATTTGCTTAGAAAAATGAATTTTTTGAAAACTGATTTGGTTTATGAAAAAAGCAAAAAGTGTTTCATCGGCTGAATGGCTGCAATATAAAAAACTGCAATTTTATGCTGTCAGATAACCTTTATGAAACAACTAAAATTATTCAGATTCGTCACTTCAATGGCCCAAATAGAAAACTTTCGACATTCAATTCATACTGAAAAAATTCAAAAACTACAAAGGTTCTTTTTTTGCCGGCCAATTTGCTGCATGAAAAAAAGTTGAAACATTCAAAATCTTCGCTCAATAGCTTGCGTAGAAAAACTTGAATCGGTTGCAATCCTGTTTTCTCTGTGGAACGTTTTGAAATAGCTTACTAAGAGAAACCTAACTTTTCGCCGACTGATTCGCTCTATAGAACAATTTGAAATATTTCAATGTTTCATCGTTTGAATAGCTTCTTAGAAAAATGAAGTTTCGCCATCCGAGTTTCTTCATAGAGAATTTTTCAAAGTCTCATAGCTGGACTAGCTGGCTTAAAAAACGTCAATTTTTCGGGAACCGATTCGTTCTATGAAGCCTTAAATTTTTCAAACCGATTTGCGATATGGCTAAACCTGAAAAGACTCAAAGTTTGATTACTTGGATAGCTTGATTAGAACAATAACTAATTTTTTGCGAGCCATTTGATTATTGGAGGTAGGCTTGCTAGTTAGGTTTTAATTCAGGATGAACAGTGCCATTCCCCCAATTGTTATAACGCGAAGAAATTACATTTTTTTCACGCAATAACCTTGTAGAGAATGTTATGTTACCTACATATCAGGTTTCATTATCAAATTATATTAGAAAATTGGGGTTAACTGCTTTGTAGCCGATCAAAATACAAAATGAATGAGATTTTCAAAAGATAAAAAATTTTTGCGCGTGTGTATGAAATGCATATTTTATACAGAGTTAATTTTCAGAATTAAAACATGCTTGGAGTGGACCTTCTACGGTAGGCCAGCTAAGGGGAGAAATTGAAAGGTTGATCCTCAATTCAAAAGGTGTTCAGAAAATCTATTGAAATCCGGGTTGACAAAAACGGTAGTCATACAATTTTTATTTATGGAAAATTGCTAATGATACACTTTTCATGCAATTCCATAAGTACAAAAAAATGCATAAAAGTCTAGTGATTTTTCATATATGGAAATGGTATGTTTTCATATAATGGAAATTTTTCCTTAAATCAAATTATTTGACTTTTTTTTCTATTTAATCTGTTCTCAAAATGTTTGGGTTGCGTTTGTATCAGAAAACAAAAGAGCTAGGAAACGACTTGAAATGTCTTAGACTATTCTTACACAAATGATATAAAGAAAGAATTCAGAATATGATATGTGGCAAAATTTTTATTTAATTTGATTTTTAATTAATCACGCATTGATCAAGGCTTTGAAATTATTCAGTGAAACGTGAAGAAATCCATTTTTCGTGCATCCAGGACTATGTTATATACCTAAAAAAAGTTTCTTGAAAAATGATACCTTACAGTAGAAATATTGTTTTGCGGTTAAATATAATTAATAACTTCTTTGGGGCAATTCACAAACTACCCCAAAAAAGTATTGTTGTCGCTATAAAAAAAATGCTATTCATGCATTTTCCATATATGCAAATTGTATCAATTGCATTTTTGAATCGCAAAATTTTTATGACGATACATCAGGCGCGGATCTAGGAGTTTCTCGAGGGAGGGGGGTGCGGATTTTCGAAAAAAAAAATTGAAAATTTTCTCAATCTTTTTTTTAGGTCGACCAAATTAATTTTTTGAGCTTTCCCAAAGAGTACTAAAAGACAACGGTTTGGCCAAATTTTAACCTAAAAAATAGGTTAAAAAGGTTTTTAGATTTTTTTGAAAAATGTTGACCAAAAAATAGCGTTTTTTAAGCGTGCGCTCCTCCCCCCCTTAAAATTAGTATATAGTGGCGCCGAAGGTGCCTTCAAAAAAATTTTAGGGTCCGTCAGCCAAAAAAGGATATCTCAAAATAGTACAAAGGGGGACCCTATGGGTCGGCAGGAGGTCGAATCCCTGAGGAAGAGCGACCGCACCCCCTACTAAATCAGCTACTGCGATACATCGACGTTTGTGCCAAATCCAGAAACTTTTTTTTGAAGTTTCGATGATCTCATTTCATCAAAATAGAGAAAATTTGTATGATCAGAATTTTTTCATAGACTTTTTTATCTGTTCTTTTTTTGGTCTATGGAAGTCAATCAGGGTTGCTATCTAAAAAATGATTCAGAAAAAAGGAAATTTCGAAAAAATTTCTCTTTTCAAGTTCTTTAACTTTTCAACGGAATGAAGTTCACGTTTCATTTGAGGTAATACAAGCAGCGGACCAAATTATCTTGTTACCGAGCACTTTCTAAAACATCACGAACTCAATCATTAGTAGGGGTGTTGACTAAAAGTCGACTTTCTTACTTTTAGTGAAGAGTTATCAAGATTTGCGTTATTTTAAACTTTAAGAAGCATTTTTATTTCTAAAGATGTTTTATTTCGCGTTCTTTCAAAAGGTCGGAAAAATTGAATATCGTAGGCGGAAGAGGTTTCAGATTTTCTCATGTACATTTGAATAGAGGCCTTTTGAGACACAAGTTTCCTTGAAACAGTATCTTAAGGAGCCTTCATTTTTCCAAATCCAATTTTGAATTACACATTTTTAGGACCATAGTTTGCTAGGGACGGAATGGTTTTTTTTTGTCAATTCTTGATACAAAATACTCCCGATAAACAATTATTCAGAGATAGCTATCGCTTGATTCAGAGGAGTAATACCGAGTGCATTTTGCGCACTGTGGCGAGTAAAAAAATGTATAATTTGCCATTGTCGTTCTGGAATGTTGTTTTCAATTGAACCATTCCAGAATATAGTTAGGATCGGCTTTGAAAAAAACTTCTCAGCTCGTATGAACTTTCGAATGAATAAGCAACCACAACCAAATAGACATTAGAGCCGCTGGCTCAGTCCAGTAGTGCCGAAATTCAAGAGTGCCGATTTTTTTTTTGAATAAAGTTGTACAAGAACTTAAGAAAAAGAACAAAAGCTATTAACATTAAGTTAGAATGGCACGAGAAACGAAAAAACTCCTGTAATTGTTACTGGAATCAATACGAAAAAAACTAAACTCCTAAACAAAACAAGCGTCCTTTTTTGAAAAAAAAAATTTTGCTACAGCAATTAACAAAGTTTTCATAAATTTTTTTTTCAAGATTCGGGCTTTGTTGTACTTCGGCGTTATTAAACACTCCAGAGCCGCCGAACCTCTGTTTCGATTCCCCTGTGAAAAATTTACCCGTGATTTTGAGCGCGCTTCATTGGTGATGGTATCAGTTTTACCCCAATTGAAAGCACTATACTCTACTAGGTGTTAACTTTTTACGATCTTTTCACTACACATCTACATCTACCCTAGAGAATATGTTCCCGAAATGATCCAAACTTTCTATCGTACAATTCTAACGTAAAAAATTGTAGTCATAAATTTCACACAAGTTTTTATGATCATACAAGAAAAATGCAAAAAATCTCTAGGATAAACACATTCTCATCCATGAAATTTGTATGACAAGCAATTTTTCATAATTGAAAACTGTGTAATTAAAAGATGTCAAGTAATGGAAATTGTATTTCAAATTATGGAAATTACAATGATGCAAAATCGACGTTTTAATTCTTTACATAGAGAGAAAAAAACCCGTGAATAAAAGTGTACTTAAGAGGCTGGAACCTCATTTTCAACAATGAATTTAACCTAGTCCTCAATCATGCAATTTCCATGCATGGAAAGTGAATGGTAAGTTTTTCTTAAAAAAAGATTCTTCATCGTTGAACTCTTCTGCTGACTTCAAGGAGCCACAGGGTTTTTTCAATTTTTTTAATCAATTTTTTATGTTGTAGAAAAAAGGTTTAAAAATCAGTTTTTTTTTGTATACAAATAATTAATGGAACTGAATGACAAGCATTTTTTGTT
Organism: Symsagittifera roscoffensis; assembly: GCF_963678635.1. Taxonomy (NCBI): domain Eukaryota; kingdom Metazoa; phylum Xenacoelomorpha; order Acoela; family Convolutidae; genus Symsagittifera; species Symsagittifera roscoffensis. Next base: position 35,660,488 of record NC_087071.1, on the reverse strand, counting down.
CAGGAAGTTTTGTAATAAGAATTTTTAAAGGAAGTCAATCCGGGTTTTGTTCCTGCGAGTGGACTTTTTGCTACTTGCTGGTTTTTTTGGTTTTACAGAGGTCTAGTCCCCGAAAGTTCCAAGTGCTAGCAATACCTCGCCGGGGTTTAACGACCTCCAGACAATTTTTTTAAAATGTCAATTTCAAGTCTCCATGAGAATTGAGAATTTATTGAAGCCTATAACCAAAAGGGCAGAATTCCTACGAGGTCATTCCTGTCTTTGTTCACAGGAACTATTGGCTGCGTCTTGACACTACCCGCACAGTATGGTTGCAAAACCGAAGGGTAAAATGGAAATTTCCTTAAAAAGATGAATAGTATAATAGGGTAGATAGGGTACACTGTCGTGGGCTTTAACTTTTTATAGATCGTTCAAAGATTTAAAAAATTATCAAAACAAACAAGAATAATTCTTCTTCTCCCGTACCCTTAAATGCAACTAGAACTTGGCTCACAAAGCATAGCACGCAATTAGAGAAACTTGGTAATTTTACTTCCGAAAATTTTTCTAGCCATGTAAAAATAAGAGCTTACCATGCAATTTCATAAATGAAATCTGTATGATAAGCATTTTTTCATACAGTCAAGGTATGGAAATGTATGATAAGAAATTTTATTGTATGAAAATAAATTGTATGACGAGCATTTTTTGTAAATGGCGGTCAACCCGGGAGGTTTTAAAACTGCCTTCCAATCGACTACTTGAGTTTCTTAAAGCATAAACTAGAATGCAGTACTCACAATACACGGTACTCAAAATCACAGATCTTAACTTGCCTTGAAACTATTTTTATGCTATTAAATTAGCTTCTTAAATAATAAAACAGAGTACACATTACTTTAAAAAACGTAAATATGAGAAGCCGAAAGTCGCATTATGGCATTGACGTCAACTAAACTTGTTACTTAAATCTAAAAAGCTCATTCCGCAATCAATTGTTTTCA